>NC_041395.2:347693188-347993188 GCF_900747795.2 Erpetoichthys calabaricus
TTTCCAACTGTCCAACATGTGTTCTTGATGAACTCATTTTAAAGTCACCATCTCGATCCACTGGACTAATTCCCTTCATCGTTTTAAACACTTCAGTCATGTATGAAGGAGCCAAATTATTTAGTGCTTTTAAGACAAAAAGGAGTATTTTGAACTTTATCCTGAACTTAACAGGCAAGCAGTGGAGAGAGACCAAGATGGGAGTATTATATTCCCTCTTTCAAGACCCTGTTAAAAACCTGGCTGTTGCATTTTGAACAGCTGAAGATGAGATATGGAGGCCTGATTGACTGCAAGGTGTAGAGAATCACTGTAATCCAACCTATTAGAGACAAAGACATGGATAGCAGTCACCAGGGGACTCACTTATAACGGTGTGCGTAGAATTCACACTAAAACATGGTGTACGGACAAAAGTGGAAATGTACGTACGCACAAAAAAATCTAGATGCATAAATCTGTGTAAATGCCAAGTTCCACACACTTCTCCTTTACAAATCCCAACAAACATGAAATTTAACAAACGTGTATGCGCCTACAGTCCCACCCCAACTATCATGTCACCTCTTAATCTTCTTTTGCTTAAACTGTACAGGTTCATCTCTTTAAATTTTTCCCCCTAACTCATCCCCTGTAGCCCTGAATCAGCCTGGTCACTCTTCTCTGGACCTTCTCTAGTGCTGCTGTGTCTTTATGGAGACCCAAACTGCACCCAGGACTCCAGATGAGGCCTCACCAGTGTGTTATAAAGCTTGAGCAGAACCTCCTGGGACTTGTACTCCACACATCAAGGCGCTATATAACCTGACACTCTGTGAGTCTTCTTAATGGCTTCTGAACACTGTCTGGTAGTCGATAGGTTAGAGTCCACTACGACTCCTAAATCCTTCTCATAAGGTGGACTCTCCATTTTCAGACCTCCCATTGTGTATTCAAACCTCACATTTTTACTTCCTATGTGTAATACTTTACATTTACTGACATTAAATTGTGGGACCTTCTCTTCACAAGTACACATATGCCTTTCTAAGTGATAGATAGATAGATAGATAGATAGATAGATAGATAGATAGATAGATAGATAGATAGATAGATAGATAGATAGATAGATAGATAGATAGATAGATATGAAAGGCACTATATAATAGATAGATAGATAGATAGATAGATAGATAGATAGATAGATAGATATTAATTGTAGCGTAGTTGGCAGGATAGATAGATAGATAGATAGATAGATAGATAGATAGATAGATAGATAGATAGATAGATAGATAGATAGATAGAGTGAAAGGCACTATATAATAGAGATAGATAGATAGATAGATATGAAAGGCACTATATAATAGATAGATAGATAGATAGATAGATAGATAGATAGATAGATAGATAGATAGATAGATAGATAGATATGAAAGGCACTATATAATAGATAGATAGATAGATAGATAGACAGATAGATAGATATTAATTGTAGCATAGTTGGCAGGATAGATAGATAGATAGATAGATAGATAGATAGATAGATAGATAGATAGATAGATAGATAGATATGAAAGGCACTATATAATAGATAGATAGATAGATAGATAGATATGAAAGGCACTATATAATACATAGATAGATAGATAGATAGATAGATAGAGTGAAAGGCACTATATAATAGATAGATAGATAGATAGATAGATAGATAGATAGATAGATAGAGTGAAAGGCACTATATAATAGATAGATAGATAGATATGAAAGGCACTATATAATAGAGATAGATAGATAGATAGATAGATAGCTAGATAGATAGATAGATAGATAGATATGAAAGGCACTATATAATAGATAGATAGATAGATAGATAGATAGATAGATAGATAGATAGATAGATAGATAGATAGATAAATATGAAAGGCACTATATAATAGATAGATAGATAGATAGATAGATAGATAGATAGATAGATAGATAGATAGATAGATAGATAGATAGATAGATATTAATTGTAGCATAGTTGGCAGGATAGATAGATAGATAGATAGATAGATAGATAGATAGATAGATAGATAGATAGATAGATAGATATGAAAGGCACTATATAATAGATAGATAGATAGATAGATAGATAGATAGATAGATAGATAGATAGATAGATATGAAAGGCACTATATAATAGATAGATAGATTTGCACACCTTCTGGTCACATGTTTTACTTTGTCATTATGGGTTATTGAGTGTAGATTGATAGGCCAAGATGGCAAATTTATCCATACATCTACAAAGTAATAAAGTGTCTAAAAAAGATGAGGCCTCAATACTTTACAAATCCATTGTAAATTAATGACACATTCCTGACAGTAGTGAGTACAAGATGCGTCTTCTTACAATACTGTAAGTAAGGCGTACAAGATCAATTCCAGAATGGTTCATTAAAACACAGCATCAGGTGGATGGATATTAGAGACCCCAACATACAAGACGCTTTTCAGAATATCTTTGCAGTGCAGTGAGAGCACAGTGACAGCGTAAGGATTAGAGAGTCATAAACCAGTCTGGAAGCTGTTTTTAGAATTAAATATATACACGGAGAACAGTAAATTGGAAAATGGAACACGTGAAGCTAGTGGTCTGGGACTAATGAACGTCTGGTGCCTCAGGCTTTCAGGGCACCAATGAAAGGAAGCATTGTTATGTCTAAGAATGGCAAAAGAAACAAAATGATGAATAGTGGAGCAGCTGCAAGGTTTAAGTGTCTGGCTATGTGAAGATGAAGCTGTTGAAAATAAAACATGGTGATGGAAGTGGGGGGGGGGGGGGGGGGGGGCTGGGGCAGGGATCGATGAGTGACTTGACCAATGAAATGAGATGTTTGACACTCTGATGTATCAGTCAACTTCAGCTCCATTAAACCGTGTATAGAAATACCTTCAAATGTGTCAACCATTCGAAAGAATGCCAAGGAGAATGAAGATTTTCCACTTCCAGTCCGACCACATATGCCAACCTGTCAAAGAAAAGTGACAATGCTTCACAAATTAAATTTAGACAGAGGAAGAAAATTAGACATTATACAAGAAGTCCATCCAAAAAGAAGAAGCTGCTGCAGGCCGGCTGACTCTCTCACTGGACCCACTCTTCACCGTTTTGTAGGCCCGGCACAGGTGGTAAGTAGTGATGAGCAAACCCCACTGGATTTGATTTGCCTCTAGTTTGGTGAAATACATTGAAGTCGATGGGGAAGGAGTAAACTGAACTAGTTATGACTGGATTCTAATGGTGCAATGGTTTTATAAGTGTCCTTGAGGGCTAGGGAAGTGTCCGCCAACTCTTCTGGACCGATTGTAGTCAAAAATGTGACCTCAGCTGTGAGGCAGCAGTGCTGACCACTGAATCACCATGCCTCCTGAGGCAAAGTTAACAGAATGAAATATCAGAGCAGCATACATTTCTTGCAGATAACAGGAGTGTGACACGTGAAATCACTGAGACCTGGCCCGTACAGATACATCTGAAATAACAGTGATAGAATTTAATATCAGAACAGTAAAATGTACTGCAAACAAATGGGGCAAAAAGCAAGAATTCAATGAGGCTTGGACACCCACAAGCCAGTGCACATAAGAATGACAAGTCCTGCCACTAGTTTGCTGATGGCACTGCTATCGTGGGCTGCATCAGGAGTGGGCAGGAGGAGGAGTATAGGGACCTAATCAAGGACTTTGTTAAATGGTGCGACTCAAACCACCTACACCTGAACACCAGCAAAACCAAGGAGCTGGTGGTGGATTTTAAGAGGACCAGGCCCCTCATGGACCCCGTGATCATCAGAGGTGACTGTGTGCAGAGGGTGCAGACCTATAAATACCTGGGAGTGCAGCTGGATGATAAATTAGACTGGACTGCCAATACTGATGCTCTGTGTAAGAAAGGACAGAGCCGGTTATACTTTATTAGAAGGCTGGCGTCCTTCAACATCTGCAATAAGATGCTGCAGATGTTCTATCAGACGGTTGTGGCGAGTGCCCTCTTCTACGTGGTGGTGTGCTGGGGAGGCAGCAGTAAGAAGAAGGACGCCTCACGCCTGGACAAACTGATGAAGAAGGCAGGCTCTATTGTTGGCATGGAGCTGGACAGCTTGACATCTGAGGCAGAGCGACGGGCGCTGAGCAGACTCCTGTCAATCATGGAGAATCCACTACATCCACTGAACAGGATCATCTCCAGACAGAGGAGCAGCTTCAGCGACACACTGCTGTCACCATCCTGCTCCACTGACAGACTGAGGAGATCATTCCTCCCCCAAACTATGCGATTCTTCAATTCTACCCGGGGGAGTAAACGTTAACATTATTCAAAGTTATTGTCTGTTTTTACCATCATTTTTATTACTCTTTAATTTAATATTGTTTTTTGTATCAGTATGCTGCTGCTGGAGTATGGGAATTTCCCCTTGGGATTAAAGTATCTATCTATCTATCTATCTATCTATCTATCTATCTATCTATCTATCTATCTATCTATCTATCTATCTATCTATCTATCTATCTATCTATCTATCTATCTATCTATCTATCACATGTGGTCACCTCCCCTGCAGCACCGAAAGCCCACCCAGGCCCACAAAGCCTGTAATGCAAGGGAACAGTGTTATACACTTGGGAGCTGTCCATTCCAACATTGGCTGCTACAGCTCTGTGATGTCACACTGGCCTTGCAAAGCATCATGGGGCACCAGAAAAATAAAGTTTGCCTAAGCTGACTGTCCAGTCAATTTTCTGGGAAAACTCTCATGAACAATGCCACCAGCAAACCCAGCAAATTTGCTGTGAAAAAGGCTTTGAGACATTTCGCCAGCTAGCACTATGTATACCTGCAGTTCTTTGTGGAAACTCACTTTAGGAAGTGCCTGTAGGATGAATGTGTGTCAAAAAGCTCACGGCCTCTCTTGAAGCACTACATGTGCTAGGTACTGCTACATGAATTCTGTGAATTTTCATTAGCAAGAAATCTGCTGGGCTGCAGATATGTAGCAGATGTATCACAAAAAACCCTATGGTGAGTAGTCATCTTCCCACAAGGTATGTTCACATAATCATGTGACTTGATCCACTGTCACACTCTAGTTTTGATTTGCTTGGCTGATGCTTTTATCCAAAAAGACTTTAACATAATCAAGTGAACATCAGTCACGGGAACTGTTTGTGAAGAAGTGTGACAGGACAAGGTGTCAAAACTGATCACCACAAGTGGAAAGTGCAAACATAATGACAGCTAATTACACTTTCTTGGTTACGACCTACTAGCTAATATCATTTTGACAGAAATTCACCAAAGAAGAGGGTCTTCAAAAGCTTTTCAAACTCATTGAGGGAGTTCAAGAAATGAAAAGGGTCTGGACTGAGATATGAAGGTGGACATCACCTCTTATTTATCAAGATGCTGTAGAGTGGCAACATGTTGCATGTTGATTGGACATGCAGGTAAGAATTTCCTTGGACTCTATAAACATGACACGACTACGGCTACTCAAGGCTGTAATGACAGCACATCAGCTGGCATGTCCTACCTACCTTCTGTCCTGGAAAGATGTGGGCATTGACATGTTTAAGAACAGGCTTCAGGGTGCTGTCATATCTCACACTGAGATTCTGGATCTGAATTTCTCCTTGCTGAGGCCAGGTGGCTGGAATCTGTGAGGGAGCTGAGGGGGAAGAAGTCATCATTACTACACTGCCCTCTTATCACTGAGATGGCTGCTTTTTCATCCTCTGTACTCTAACTCTATAAATGTAATGAATTATTATTAGTATTATTAACTGTAATGACATTACAGCTGCAGTACTCACATAGAAGGCCTTCATAGTTTTCTGGTTCAGTCTTGAGGAGGGAGTTAATCCTCTTAACTGCTCCGAGCTGAACCTCCATATCTGCGAGATTACGTACCATCCAATTCAAATAGTTGGACACCTGCGTAGAACATTTTGACAGGTGAGGTGTTAGGCAGTAGGAGGTAGAAGCAGCTATGACTGACCTTTGAATTATCTACATTTCAATGATTATTCATAAGTGTAAGAGTGGCACCAAGCCACCCCGTTGACAAAAGTATTGGAATGGCAAGGCCAATTCATTTGTTTTAACTCTACGCTGAAGACATTTGGGTTTGAGAACAAAAGATGAGCATGAGTTGAGAGTTTTCAGCATTTATTCCCTGGTATTCACATTTAGATGTTAAACAAGATAGAAGATACCTTTTGTAACAGACAACCTAATTTTCTAGGTAAGCAAAAATATAGGAATGAATTGTCTTACAGTAAGTTAAGTAAAGCTAATAACACTTAAGATTTGGTTGCAAATCCCTTGCTGGTAATAACTGCCTGTGACTCACTGGTATTTTATAGCAGAACACTCAATGTTTTAGGCAAGGAAAAGTGTGTCTCTTGTTAGATTGATTGCTTAACCAATAAACAGCTCTGAATGTGAACTCTTGGGTTTAGTTTTGGGTTTTAAGTGTGAAGACTGCTATTAAAAGAGGCCTGGTCTGTGTCCATGGAAGAGAAACAAGCCACTCTGAAGCTAAGGAAAGAGGGAAAATCAATCCAAGACATGGCACAACAATCTGGAACAGAAAGAAACCACTGGTGTACTTAGCAACAGACGTCAAATAGATCAGGGCAAGGGAAACAACAACAGCTGATGACAGAAACTTTGTGCAAGAAAAACCCAAAAAACAACAGTCAGTAACATCACCAACAACATCCACAGAGCAGGGGTGATGGTGTCACAATCCACCGTATGAAGAACACCTCCAGAGTAGAAACACAAGATGAGAAGCTACACCACAAGATGCAAAGTACTCATCAGAAGTAAGAATCACAAAGACAGATTTGAATTTGCAAAAAAAAAAACTACACAGATGAGCTCCAGATGTTTTGAAATAAAGTTTTATGAACTGATAAGACCAAGTTAACCCCTACCAAAGTGATGGAAAGACCAAAATGTGGAAGAAGACAGGTTCTGCTCATGATCCAACACCTACAAAGCACGGTGGAGGCCGTGTCAGTGCTTGAGCTTGCATGGCTGCTTTTGGGAAAGGCTTGGTAATCTTTATTGATCACACAACTCATGATGAAAGCAGGAGAATTAATTCAGAAGTCTACAGAGATGTTGTGTCTGCCAATTTACCGAGGAGTGCATCCAAACTAATCAAGAGGAACTTCATTATGCAGCGCGAAAATGATCTCAAATACACTGCCAACTCTACAAAGGTGTAGCGGTTGCCACATCTGTGCTGTCTTTGGTGTCGTCATCTCCACATACTGTGGTGGGTTGGCACCCTGCCCGGGATTGGTTCCTGCCTTGTGCCCTGTGTTGGCTGGGATTGGCTCCAGCAGAAGAACCCCGTGACCCTGTGTTCAGATTCAGCGGGTTGGAAAATGGATGGATCTCCACATATTGTTTGTAAATATTTGGCGACCCCAAAGTGGAGGTAAGTTCTGCACCTTTATGGGAGAAGATGTAATGCCGACTAGCCAGCAGGGGCGGACTTAGGCATGTGAAAACTGTGCAACTGCACAGGGCTGCCAAATCCCAGGGGGCCGCCATGCCAATATATATTGAATATAAAACATAAAGAGAAAATAACAACACAGCTGACGGCAATGTGTCCAAAAAACATTGTGTTTCTTGTTAATTAGTATGCTGTATTTACTAATGTCGCTAGAGTCAGAGCAGTAAGCTATATGTAGTATTATAACGTTTGCGAAGAAGAACAGTTAGGAGACAGTTTCAATACGAGAGTCGTGATGAGGCAATCTTTGACCCAAAAGAGAAATATTGCATTGAGTTCTTCAATGTCTTGATGGATCAAGCAATTATGTCCATAACTGAAAGGTCCACTCAGATGAAACACCACTATGATTTCTTTGGATTCCTTCACGACTGGGGGAAAATCACCTAGCATGAACGATAAAGAATCGATGAAAAGCTGTGCAGATCTAAGCATCGTGTTAACTGACAGTTCTGACTCAGATGTTGACCCCGGAGATTTACATACCGAGCTGCGAATGTTCTCCTCCTTGGTGCCAAATAATGCAACAGCTTTGGAAGCATTACAGTTCATTTATGAAAACAAACTGAACACTGCAGTTCCAAATCTTGCAGTGGCTTTACGCATTGCCGTGCATAAGATACCATATTGACATTGGTAGGTGAAGGGGCCACCGATTTTTTCTCTGCCCAGGGCCGCCACAAGCCTAGAGCCGCCCCTGTAGCCAGTATAAAGGGCAGGATGTTAGTTTAAAAGAAAGATTAAGTCCAGAAAAGTCCAGCAATTGCAGGAAGAAAGAAGCTCTTTGTCCAGAGGAAATACAAAATACCAGGATGGAGGACCGTTTTGCACCACCCAGAGGCAGATACCTGTTGTGTCGTGGCAAGTGTACAAGTGCTGGTATGCATAAAACATATTTTTTTATCAGGGAAGCTTCTCCATCTTCCATATGCCACTGAACTGAGCTTCATCTACTTTTGGATTAAATTTACAGATCGTTGGGATTAACATTTTGTGGAGTTCTGTTGCATTATGTATGTTATTTTGAGCATGTCTTGTGTTTGTGAATTGTACACACATGTACTTTTGTTACATTTTATAGTTTAATTTTACTATAATCACAGCTTTTAATTACCAAGCATACGTGTGATGTCTTGCTATTGTTGGGGAAAGGAGAATCAGGGTAGCAGTTTGTAAGGCCTCATGATCTTAAGAAATAGTCAGCAGTGATCAGCTGCCAACCTGATCTAGCCAATAGCACAGCATGGTGAGGGGATCAGCACAAATGACTTCATTAGGGGGGAAAAAGTGGAAGGTTTTAGACGGGCCAAGTCAATCACCAGACCTGAGCCCAATTGAGCATAAAGAGGAGACTGACTCAGCAAAACCAAGGAGCTGGTGGTGGATTTTAGGAGGCCCAGACCCCTCATGGACCCCGTGATCATCAGAGGTGACTGTGTGCAGAGGGTGCAGACCTATAAATACCTGGGAGTGCAGCTGGATGATAAATTAGACTGGACTGCCATTACTGATGCTCTGTGCAAGAGAGGACAGAGCTGACTATACTTCCTTAGAAGGCTGGTGTCCTTCAACATCTGCAATAAGATGCTGCAGATGTTCTATCAGATGGTTGTGGCGAGCACCCTCTTGTACGCGGTGGTGTGCTGGGGAGGCAGCATTAAGAGGAAAGACGCCTCATGCCTGGACAAACTGGTGAGGAAGGCAGGCTCTATTGTTGGCATGGAGCTGGACAGTCTGACATCTGTGGCAGAGCGAAGGGTGCTGAGCAGACTCCTGTCAATTATGGAGAATTCACTGCATCCACTAAACAGTGTCATCTCCAGACAGAAGAGCAGCTTCAGCGACAGACTGCTGTCACCGTCCTGCTCCACTGACACACTGAGGAGATCGTTCCTCCCTCACACTGTGCGACTCTTCAATTCCACCCGGGGTGGGGGGGGAGGGGATTTTAAACATTAACATAGTTATTGTCTGTTTTTACCTGCATTATTATCAATCTTTAATTTAATATTGTTTATTGTATCAGTATGCTGCTGCTGGAGTATGTGAATTTCCCCTTGGGATTAATAAAGTATCTATCTATCTATCTATCTATGTGAAGGGAAAAAAACAACAACAGTAAGAGGCAGGCTGGAAAAGCAGGACAAAAAAAAGAAACCAAACATCTGGAGATACTGAGGAGTCACAGGTGTGATGGAGTTACTGCAAGCAAGGGATCTGCAACCAAATATAAAGTGTTGATTACTTTAATTTAAGAATGTCTGTTCACATACTTTACTTTATACATTATTGGGGTTACTCTCTTCTGTATTGTTTAACACCGTGTTTCTCAAACAGTGGGTTCCAACCCAAGTGTGGCTCACATGACACCCTTGATGGGTCATCAGATAAAAAATTTAATCAGCCATCACTTTTATGTTTTATGGGGCCACTGACTGCAGATTTCAGTTCCACACAGTGTCGTACTTTCCTGCTGCATACTGGGGAATTGAAACAACTGACACAAGTCCAGTTATGAGCAGATACAAGCCTGTTATACACTGCACTGCATGATTCATTAGAAAAGCCAAAGGGCATGGACAAATTCCTCAAATGCCCCATAGCTTCACCTACTCCAAACTCTTCCAATTTTGTATTGACCTCACAAGATTCATCCCAAAAACCTGAACCAAGCAGGAATGTTAAAGGAACACACATCCTAGATTTTCTGAGGTATACAGTTACTTATTACCTTGAAGCATGGTGTGGTGATCAATGGTGTCGGATGCAGTGTGGTACAGGGCGTTCACTCTGCAAAGCATTTACAACTTTGGGCATAACTGGGAAGGCAAAGAGAAGAGCCATTAGACTCGCAACTGAAGCCACAGAGAAAGCCACTAGGTGGCTATGGATCAGGAGGGAGCATCTGTGGGTGAATGCTACTGGGACACAAGTCTGATCAACCTCAGTGCGGTTGCCTGGGAAAAAATGTCTAGATGTTGAAAGACCCGAAACACACTATGACCCCAGTTTACATCACTGATGATGTGTCCCAATGTGTCCAAGTGATGCACCTTTCATCAGACGAGAGCATTAAGCTTTTAACTATAAGGGCATTTGGGGACAAAGTGCGCTACTTAGATAGATAGATAGATAGATAGATAGATAGATAGATAGATAGATAGATAGATAGATAGATAGATAGAGTGAAAGGCACTATATAATACAAAGATAGATAGATAGATAGATAGATAGATAGATAGATAGATAGATAGATAGATAGATAGATAGATAGATAGAGTTAAAGGCACTATATAATACAAAGATAGATAGATAGATGTGTTAGGCATTATATGAAAGATAGATAGATAGACAGACAGACAGACAGACAGACAGACAGACAGACAGACAGACAGATAGATAGATAGATAGATAGATAGATAGATAGATAGATAGAGTGAAAGGCACTATATAATACAAAGATAGATAGATAGATAGATGTGTAAGGCACTATATGATAGATAGATAGATAGATAGATAGATAGATAGATAGATAGATAGATAGATAGATAGAGTAAAAGGCACTATATAATAAAAAGATAGATAGATGTGTAAGGCACTATATGATAGATAGATAGATAGATAGATAGATAGATAGATAGATAGATAGATAGATAGATAGATAGATAGAGTTAAAGGCACTATATAATACAAAGATAGATAGATAGATGTGTTAGGCATTATATGAAAGATAGATAGATAGATAGATAGATAGACAGACAGATAGATAGATAGATAGATAGATAGATAGATAGATAGATAGATAGATAGATAGATAGATAGATAGATAGATAGAGTTAAAGGCACTATATAATACAAAGATAGATAGATAGATGTGTTAGGCATTATATGATAGATAGATAGATAGATAGATAGATAGATAGAGTTAAAGGCACTATATAATACAAAGATAGATAGATAGATGTGTTAGGCATTATATGATAGATAGATAGATAGATAGATAGATAGAGTTAAAGGCACTATATAATACAAAGATAGATAGATAGATGTGTTAGGCATTATATGATAGATAGATAGATAGATAGATAGATAGATAGATAGATAGATAGATAGATAGATAGATAGATAGATAGATAGAGTTAAAGGCACTATATAATACAAAGATAGATAGATAGATGTGTTAGGCATTATATGATAGATAGATAGATAGATAGATAGATAGATAGATAGATAGATAGATAGATAGAGTTAAAGGCACTATATAATACAAAGATAGATAGATAGATGTGTTAGGCATTATATGATAGATAGATAGATAGATAGATAGATAGATAGATAGATAGATAGATAGATAGATAGATAGAGTGAAAGGCACTATATAATACAAAGATAGATAGATAGATAGATAGATGTGTAAGGCACTATATGATAGATAGATAGATAGATAGATAGATAGATAGATAGATAGATAGAGTAAAAGGCACTATATAATAAAAAGATAGATAGATAGATGTGTAAGGCACTATATGATAGATAGATAGATAGATAGATAGATAGATAGATAGATAGATAGATAGATAGATAGATAGATAGATAGATAGATAGATAGAGTTAAAGGCACTATATAATACAAAGATAGATAGATAGATGTGTTAGGCATTATATGAAAGATAGATAGATAGACAGACAGACAGACAGACAGACAGACAGACAGACAGACAGACAGACAGACAGATAGATAGATAGATAGATAGATAGATAGATAGATAGATAGATAGAGTGAAAGGCACTATATAATACAAAGATAGATAGATAGATAGATGTGTAAGGCACTATATGATAGATAGATAGATAGATAGATAGATAGATAGATAGATAGAGTAAAAGGCACTATATAATAAAAAGATAGATAGATGTGTAAGGCACTATATGATAGATAGATAGATAGATAGATAGATAGATAGATAGATAGATAGATAGAGTTAAAGGCACTATATAATACAAAGATAGATAGATAGATGTGTTAGGCATTATATGAAAGATAGATAGATAGATAGATAGATAGACAGACAGATAGATAGATAGATAGATAGATAGATAGATAGATAGATAGATGGATAGATAGATAGATAGATAGATAGATAGATAGATAGATAGAGTTAAAGGCACTATATAATACAAAGATAGATAGATAGATGTGTTAGGCATTATATGATAGATAGATAGATAGATAGATAGATAGATAGATAGATAGATAGATAGATAGATAGATAGATAGATAGATAGATAGATAGAGTTAAAGGCACTATATAATACAAAGATAGATAGATAGATGTGTTAGGCATTATATGATAGATAGATAGATAGATAGATAGATAGATAGATAGATAGATAGAGTTAAAGGCACTATATAATACAAAGATAGATAGATAGATGTGTTAGGCATTATATGATAGATAGATAGATAGATAGATAGATAGATAGATAGATAGATAGATAGATAGATAGATAGATAGATAGATAGAGTTAAAGGCACTATATAATACAAAGATAGATAGATAGATGTGTTAGGCATTATATGATAGATAGATAGATAGATAGATAGATAGATAGAGTTAAAGGCACTATATAATACAAAGATAGATAGATAGATGTGTTAGGCATTATATGATAGATAGATAGATAGATAGATAGATAGATAGATAGATAGATAGATAGATAGATAGATAGATAGATAGATAGATAGATAGATAGATAGATAGATAGATAGAGTTAAAGGCACTATATAATACAAAGATAGATGTGTTAGGCATTATATAATAGATAGATAGATAGATAGATAGATAGATAGATAGATAGATAGATAGATAGATAGATAGATAGATAGATAGATAGATAGATAGATAGATAGATGTGTTAGGCATTATATGATAGATAGATAGATAGATAGATAGATAGATAGATAGATAGATAGATAGATAGATAGATAGATAGATAGATAGATAGATAGATAGATAGATAGAGTTAAAGGCACTATATAATACAAAGATAGATGTGTTAGGCATTATATGATAGATAGATAGATAGATAGATAGATAGATAGATAGATAGATAGATAGATAGATAGATAGATAGATAGATAGATAGATAGATAGATAGATAGATAACAACAAGCCAGCAGACAGTCAGGGCATCATCTCGTTGTACTACAAATAATAAATATAGGAATGCACCCACAATTGCAGAGCTTCTCTTCTTGAATTGAAGAGTAGATGTGTTCACTGAAATTCTTCGATAAGTGAGCCTCCTGCAAACTAAAACACACTCCTGTTTGCACTCTCTTCACCAACCCCTGTAGGGGTGAAAGTCAGACAAGCCCAGTTTACCCATTAAAACACAAACGGACACTAAATTTGATTCAGTATTAAACACCTGTGTGTCAAGTTAATTATTATCTATTATGTACACCCAACTTAAATATTGAATATGTCTTTATTGTTATTTATTCATGTATGCCATCCAGGGGAAAATGTTGGGAAGTCATCACTAAACAAAAGTAGATAAAACTGGATCTCAAAACCAAAAAGTTTGAGATCCACTGGTTTAGCACATCTAGTTGTCAATACCAGGAAAATAAAAGCTGAAATTCTGAACTCTGGTCTCACACTCATGTTTTGGTCTCAAACCCAAATGTCTTCAGTGTTGAGCATAAACATATAAATTGGCCTTGCTGTTCCAATACGTTCAGAGGGGACTAATATGTGGAATGGCAGTAATCAATTGATGACTGTCATAAGATCTTGTATGTGTCTCACTCCTGCTTCATATCCTATAATAAATATAACACATCATAACCAATGGAACACAAAATGCAGTTGTGCAACATTAAAGAGAACAACATTCCTGATTTCAAAAACATACACTTCAGCACCAAAGTTAGGTGGACAGCACCTTCTCATCACCCACCCACCCCTCCTGTTCATTTCTGGGGGAGACATGCTAAAGAGCAGTTGACTGGTTCCCTACCTCCAGAGCAAGTGTGAAATAAAACCATTAACAACTGTACCATGAGAGCGTAGGTCAGGCCCAAACCAACAAGGCCGGAGGAGAGATGGTTGTAAAGAGAGTTGGTGATGGAGGCCACAGCTGCAATAAGTACTACACAGGCACCGATGTACTCCTGCAGAGAGACACATCAATTGAGGAGTTACGCCACAACTTTTAACAAAAATCACAAATCAATCTGAGTGATGGTCATCAAAATCCTCTCAGAGCATCAACATCTGCATGTTCCTGAGGGACAGACTTATAACGAGAGAGTACTGGGTGCTGTAGCTTTACTAATGAAAAATAAAAAGCTGTGTTAAGGGCTGCAGTCAGAAGTCATTACTAAACTAGCTGTGTTACCCTGCCAATTAAAATACAATCATGTCTTAAATAAAAAATGTCTGTCTTCTAGCTGAGGGATCTTTCTATAGATGACACACTGCAGGTTGCACGTGATGCTTTTTCTTTTTTGTGTTTTAGTTAAATTCCCCAGCACCGCAATGTATTCAACATGCAGGGAGTCTAATGAGAGTCTCAGTCGTTTACCATGCGGACCTCCAGCCAGCGGTTTGCAGCGGTCAGAAAGAGGGAGGCGATGTTGTTGGTGTCTGTGTACTCCAGCAGCCTTTGTCTGAACTTGTCCTCGTACCTGCAGAAGATCAGAGGAAGTCAGAGATAAAGCTTTCACAACGCTGTGCATATTATGAATAAAAAAATTATAACCACAGGAATTAGAAGCACATCCTGAAAGTGTCAGATTCAAAAACTAAAAAGAGGAGTTAAAGCATTCTAGAGGCTCCTTACTCTATGGCATAAATGAAAGATGTGACGATGCGGGTTCTGCTCCACGCTCCCATCCGACTTCAGGGAACTCTTGAACCCGACACCATCGGTAATGTCACTGAGATGAGCTGACAAATCAGGACAATTCTCAAGTGAAGTCAGGGGATATTTCCAAAAAGTGCCAAAGAGTTTTTATTTTAAAATCAACAAAACAGTGTTCAAAAAGTGCAGTGCATCAGGTTCAATAAATAACCCATAAAATGTATTAATACTGTCCAGTATTCAGTGGGGATAAAAAAAAAAAAACATAAATAAATCCTTTAAAATCCGAGGTTCAAAATGCAAATGTTAAAATGCAGTCTCTCTCATTACTCTCCAGCCCACCTCTGTCTCTCATTCTCACCGGCAGCCAGCGGATAGCCAACAGCCACGAGCTCCTTTCGGCTGACCTCCGTCTTGGCTGCCTGCCGGCATCACTGCCAGACCATCCGAGGTTGGCTTTCCTCCCTTCATCTGTCGCGCTCACGCAGTCGCTCCTCAGATCCCTCAGGAGGACACCTGCCTTGCTCACCCTACTCACTCAAATATTCAGTGGGGTAAACCAGCCCTAGAGTGCCACAACCAAACGCTCCTTCGCGGGGCCCCAGCTCGTTCTGTCTCCTCCTTCTAGGTGGCCAGATCCTCCTGCTAAGACTGCCTTTCCCGTCCTTTAACCTCCATTATCTTCCTCTTTTCCTCGATACATCTACAGTGCATCTGGAAAGTATTCACTTTTTCCACATTTTGTTATGTTACAGCCTTATTCCAAAATGGATTAAATTCATTTTTTTCCTCAGAATTCTACACACAACATCCCATAATGACAACGTGAAAAAAGTTTACTTGAGATTTTTACAAATTTATTAAAAATAAAAAAATTGAGAAATCCCACCCAAAATGGATTTTTTTTTACATGTTACTTACCCCATCTACTTTGTAGTGGCGGCTGAGACACATTTTTAATCTCACGCTTTCTTGAAGAAAGCAAATAAGAGAGATTCTCATGAATACGATCAATGGGTGACCAATGGTGGACAGTGGCAAATGTTGTGAAAAACATCCATGTAAAAGAGAAAAAATAAGTCTCACTGTGATTGTGTTGCATAATCCACATCTTTTATACAGTCACTAATTCATTACACGCAAAGTTAATGCATTTTTGCTAAAACATTGTTAAACAGTTACTACCTGAACTCCCATGGACTCATGGAAATGATTTTTTGACTTGAAGGCCCATCTCTCCCCTTCATTCATTGGTCAAGAGTGCCACCTTCAATTCCAAAAGTCCCTCCTGTTCATTTTTTATGGATTTCTTGTTGACGTACTGGTTGATAATTCACAAAATAAGTATTTTGCAGTAGTTTAGCAAGAATGTATTCATTTTGTACATTTCGAGATAGCAACAGTTTGAAAGACACAGGGATTATGCAACGTGATTAACCTTTTTCTTTTTTTTTACATGGACATTTTTCACAGTGCTTGCCCCTGACCAGCATTGGCCACCTATCAATGCAGGTTTCTGAGAATCTCTCTTATGTACATTCTCCAAGAAAACATGAGATTCTTGGCAACCACTTCAAAGTAGATGTGGTAAGAAATATATAAAAAAATTTTAGCTGAAGTATTCCTTTAAGAAGGGAATGATGCAAACAATTATCAAACGCACCCCCATACCAATCGATCCCCCAGTCAAACCCAAGCAGGCTAGGAGAACGAGAAGACCTGAACACCCTGCTTTTAACCGACTGAGCCGAGACAGAAATTCCCTCTGAATACGTTTGACTCAACAGTACCAGAAAACCCCCACATACTGTATGATACGCTGTCCGACAGTCTTGATATCTACTCATGCAAGATATTGAGGTTTTCGGGGTTTGCTCCTATTTTTGTCCATCTAGTCCCAAAAAACCCTAAATTTTAGGCTGATATTCTGTGCAAGAAATTACATCCTTATGATAAAGAGTAAACCAAAGGTGTCTTCATCAGAAACGATCAAAGTTCTGAGTGCCATATCAACTAACTCCAGGGGTTCATCAACAAATGGGAGATGAGGGGTCACAAAACTTCGAAAACACAGAGATCGCTAACACAGACATGTGGAGTTTTGTTTGATGCTGTTTCGTTAGTGTTGTCATTTCTAAATAGTGTGACCAAAATACTGTATATGCAAATCCCCTTAAATGAAAGTCTGCAAAGTGCACTTTAATCACATCTGAACTGTTTGATTTGTAACATCAAACTGTGGTGTAGACGGGTAAATCAAGGAAAAATGTGTCATTTTCTCCAAACGTTATGGAGGGCACTGTAAATATAATGCAATGTTAACGTACTGACTTACTGACTCATTTACTCTTCAAAAAAAAAAAAAAGCCACTATTTGTCATTTAGTTAAAACATTTGACAGGAGGTTCATCTAGGGCAGTAGGTATCCACTATAAAAAAGTATTGTGATATATTAATGTTTAGGGGTATCCCATCCAACTGAAAAACCAAATACCCCAGAATCTCAAAAAACACTCAGACTTATTTGATTGAAGTTTGGTGACATTATAGAAAAATAAAAATGAGCCAACCCGTGTTTGTTAATCTGTCGATATTTGTCAGTAATAATGCTGTAGCGAGTGGGATACTCTTAGGCACCACATCCTTTTTTGTTGCTCAGTCCTGCAATGTAATAACACGAAGAAATGGGGTTGTAGTTCACACAAATCAATGGTGACACTGAACAGTGTATACTCAAAAGTCTTATTATTCCTACTAACTAAAGTCTTATTATTCCTACTATTTCTACTTATTCCTACTAATTCAATTAAAAAGAATACAGTTTCTGGTAAAATCGTATTTTTAAATAATCATCAACAAAAGCCAAGTCAGTCAGTTGGACAACCGGTATTTTATCTTTGGCAGAAACGTTAACTTCTGTGCAATTGCATGTAGCATGTTCAAGAGTAAGGAGCTCCAGTCAACTAATAATATTAGCCCCGGAAAAATACAAACATTATATAGAGAAAAGTACTTAGTTATATAATACTTCTGATACATCCCATTAAGTGACAGTACTATAACCAGCTAGCCCATTATATAGTGCCTTTCATATTGTGCCTTTTATACAGTATATATATATATATATATAGTAAGAAAGACACTATATAGCGGCCGACCCAGCACAGACTGATACAGAGGCACGTGTAAAATCCAAATAAGACTTTTATTTTCTTCAGCTGGAGGGCTCGTCTTCCCCGTGAACCCCCAACCACAACACAGTTCCAAAAGCACTGAACCCACAACACACAATCCTCCACCTTGGCACCACCACTCCTCCCAGGCAACCTCGTCCTCTATCTTCCGATTCTGGCCGCTGAGTGGTGGTTGCTGACCCCCTTTTATCAGGCACCAGGTGGTTGATTGCTGACATCCGGCTGCACTTCCGGGTAAAGCGAAACCAGTGCCCAAATATGTTGCAGCACCCTATGGCGGCGCCGATGGAACCCCACAGAGCTGCACAGAACTCCAACCCCCATGAAGCTCTGGGGAAGTCCAAGGCACCGCTGCAACCCAGGGATGCTGCCATCTAGCATCCAGGGGGAGATACTGGGCTTCCCACATTTATCCCCATGGCAGATGTGGAGAAGGGGCATCCCGGCCATCTGTCACAATATATATATATATATATATATATATATATATATATATATATATATATATATATATATATACTGTGGCATCCGGCTGGGTTTGTCGCCCGGCCGGGATGCCCAGGAGGAGCGGAGGAGGGCTTGTGCCTCCTCCAGGACACAAGGGGGTGTCCTCCCTGGTTGCCTTGGGGACCACGGGTACAGAGCTTTGAAGCTCTACCCTGTAGGGGCCCGTGGTCACCGCCAGGGGGCACCCCGATGCCTTGGGAGCCCTGGACCTCAGTACTTCTGCCACACCCGGAAGTGCTGGGGGGAAGAAGATTGGGGACACCCGGAGGACTTCCGGAAGTACTGTCAGAGCTTCCGCCACACAGGGGTGTGGCTATGGAGCCCCTCAGGATGCACCTGGAGTCCTTCCGGGGTGAATAAAAGGGGCCGCCTCCCTCCAGTCAGGGACAATATTAAATTAAAGAGTGATAACAATGAAGATATATAGACAGACAATAACTTTGAATAATGTTAATGTTTACCCCCCCGGGTGGAACTGAAGAGTCACATAGTGTGGTGGAGGAATGATCTCCTCAGTCTGTTAATGGAGCAGGACGGTGACAGCAGTCTGTCGCTGAAGCTGCTCCTCTGTCTGGAGATGATCCTGTTCTGTGGATGCAGTGGATTCTCCATGATTGACAGGAGTCTGCTCAGCACCCGTCGCTCTGCCACAGATGTCAAACTGTCCAGCTCTGTACCTACAATAGAGCCTGCCTTCCTCACCAGTTTGTCCAGGCGTGAGGCGTCTTTCTTCTTTATGCTGCCTCCCCAGCACACCACCACGTAGAAGAGGGTGTTTACCACAACCGTCTGATAGAACATCTGCAGCATCTTATTGCAGATGTTGAAGAACGCCAGCCTTCTAAGGAAGTATAGGCAGCTCTGTCCTCTCTTGCATAGAGCATCAGTATTGGCATATATATATATATATATATATATATATATATATATATATATATATATATATATATATATATATATATATATATATATATACATATATATATATATATATATATATATATATATATACTAGCAAAATACCCGCGCTTCGCAGCGGAGAAGTAGTGTGTTAAAGAGGTTATGAAAAAAAAAGGAAACATTTTAAAAATAACGTAACATGATTGTCAATGTAATAGTGTTGTCATTGTTATAACTGTTGCTGTCTTTTATATATATATATATATATATATATATATAATATACACACACACATAAACATTTATATACATATACATATATATACATATCTACATATACACATCTACATATATATACACACATACATAAACACACACATAAGACTTACTGACTGAAACGGGCTTTCATTGACAATCATGTTACGTTATTTTTAAAATGTTTCCTTTTTTTTTCATAACCTCTTTAAACACACTACTTCTCCGCTGCGAAGCGCGGGTATTTTGCTAGTGTATATATATATATATATATATATATATATATATATATATATATATATATATATATACATATACACACATACATGCAGTTTTAATAACACAGAAATCAATATAAACATTAACATCATTATCATATGAGAATATGAAGTAATATATAAGAAGCACATTTCATATAAATATAAATTATTAAACAGTAAATTCTTCTTCTGTAATTTGCTACCGTGGCAATTTGTGTGTCTGTCCAGGATTTTAAATGACCTGTAGCTCGCAAAGCGTTTCACCTATACACTTGAAATGTGGTACACAAATAGTACGTCACGTCTACTATCAGCTTTATGGGTGATATATACATATACACATCCACATATCAACATATATATATACACATATATACACACACACACGCTTTATGGGTGATGATTGTATTACTCTTTTTATCTTTATTTTATTTTATTTTAGAATCAACTCCTATCTGCGCACAGCAGGGCAGCCGTGGGCGGATGCGTATGGTGTATTTACTCCATGTTATCGTGCATTGCGCTGTCACTGGTATTTTGATAAAAGAATTTGAACAACATATAAGAAGCATATAAATTATTAAACAGTAAAACATTAACATTTAAGAAGTAAAGTTACATTAAGTACTACTGCAGTGCCTTCGGGTATACCTCATTTTTTGTTTGCCCATTACATGCTTAAATGTATACATTTTTTGGTGCACCTACCGGAGAACACGCGACATATAACCGAGCGTGGGAGAAGCATGGATTTTAAACACGCGTTGAGTTCATCTGCTGGTCTCCCTCGTGGAATAACTGGTAATGTTTGACTAAAATGTACAGCGAGTAAAATGACATTACCTCCTATTTTTTTTTTTACGATCTCTGAGATCTTGCTTTTTTCGGTTCAAGGCTTCATAAGCTCTTTTATGTTGTATGGTGTACTTATCCCAAACCATCATCATTGAATGTTGCAAGACTTTCACCTTGTATGTAGATCGGGGTAATTACATTCATTGCATTCCTAGTCTGAATCAGAATCTGATTGTATGGGTGGTTACCTGGCACTGTAGGGTTGCCATCCGTCCTTTAAAATACGGAATCGTGCCGCGTTTGAGAATGAAATTGCGCGTCCCGTTTTGAATCAATACTGGACGGGATTTATCCCGTATTTTTTTTATCATTTTTTTTTTAAAGCAGCATCTCATGCAAATCATCCCACACGCATTTTATGAAGATGCCTCCTTTCCTACTTTTGATTGGGTAATACTTGATGTCATCGTTAGTTTGATTGGTGTTTTTAACTGTCCAGTGAGGAGGGCGTGTCTTTTAAGTACAGTCTGCAAAGTGTTGGCACTGAGATGTGGCGTCAGCGCCATAGTTGAAGCCCCTAACGTTGCGGTCAGCAAGTCGGCTAACATCCGCCATGTGCCGTCTTTCAGTTGCGAGAAGCAGATCATAGAATGGTTGAAACTGTTGCCCCTAACGTTGCGCCACGGCGTGTGGTTCGTTTATACCTCGTGTCTTCTCATTAAACTTTTATCTCGCGAATATGTTATTGCAAGCCGCAGCGGGAGCGTTTCTATAAACTTAATTAAAACTTACGTTTTACACCGTGCTTTGTTTCCCTTATGAACATGCTTGTATGCTTAACTCGCTACGTTCTCAATTGTTTAATTAATTTTTTGCTCTTCGCTGTTTGCGGCTGTTCCTCCATTTCCCCCTACTTCGTTCTTTTATCTCGCGAATATGTTATTGCAATCCTTAACGGGAGCGTTTCAATAAACTGATTGAAAATAGTTTTGCATTTACCTTTTTAGTAAAAGGCGAGCTTTTAAGCCTGAGAAATCACCCCGTAAATGCACACGTTTAATTGCACATGTGTGAATATGTATGGTTACACAGTATTAAAAGACAGTGAACAACGTCAGTTACCTTTGTTCCCGCGTTTGATAAAAGGTGAGCTTTTAAGTCTGAGAAATCACCCCGTAAATGCACACGTTTAATTGCACATGTGTTAATATGTATGCTTACACAGTATTAAAAGACAGTCAGAAATTAACGTCATTTACCTTCGTTCCCGCGTGTGACTCGTGCTGTAAATCTCTTCCTTGTTTTTAGTTCACGTGATTACGTAGGATTACGTCCATTACAGTGTATGGACAAAAAATATGTTCCAGTTATGACCATTACGCTTTGAATTTCGAAATGAAACCTGCCTAACTTTTGTAAGTAAGCTGTAAGGAATGAGCCTGCCAAATTTCAGCCTTCCACCTACATGGGAAGTTGGAGAATTAGTGATGAGTCAGTCAGTGAGTGAGTGAGTCAGTCAGTCAGTGAGGACTTTGCCTTTTATTATTATATATATATTATATATTATATATATATATATATATATATATATATATATATATATATATATATATATATATATATATATACACGATACAGTAAATATATATTTTTATGTAGGTATCTAACATCTACTGTGTAATGGGTAGTGGATGACGCTAAACTCCTGATCCCCTGATACAATTTGTAAAACAGTGCTGCCAGACACACAGGTCAACATTTGACTTGTCACTCCCCATGCAGGCCTGTCATTTCAGAGATCAGGTAACATGCAGTGCCACTTAGATGAGTTTATTACAATGATCAAGGAATTCCTTTGGTTATCCCACCTCTTTTTTTAATGAGTGCTATCACACTGTCTCAAAACAATTTCACAGAATATCAGAAATGAAATACCCGCAGATTACAAGTGAAGAAAAAACAGCTAAAAAAACAGAAGAGTGGAAATAGAACTTTTAGCTCAGAAGCTGTAACTTTGAAGAAATCTGTCCAGTAAACACCAACGCACCCAATGTACCACCTCACCTGCCCTATTGACAAGTGAATGTGAATTTAATGAAAGCAAACATCACTCAGTCTTGACAGAAAAACAACTTGCTGAAATGGTACTATGAATGCAATCTGCATATGTAAATGATGAAAAGGCAAATATTTGTTTCCCACATTGTAAATTCAATACAGCTGAGATCAAGAGGACAGCTGGCTCACACTGGTAAAGCCAACAGCAAGATGGACAGCAGAGAGCCAACATGGCGTGTACAGGACAAACACATAAGGTGGCAATGATGGGAAATGCATGAAGGACTTGTCAGTACCACCCTTATAAATAAAGTAAAAACACACATTTCACCCAGCACAGTAGCTAACATACTAATAGATGTGTCCACCAGAGGGAGACAAACAGCGGCAGCCACAAAGAAGTCACCCCAACCTCTAACAGCCTCAGGCTCAGCAAGACACAGGATATACTGTATATGGCTATACATAACCTCTGACCCAACCTGCCCCTGCCATGACAGAAACATCAGCAGCTCTGTGGACACCTCTGAAGAACAATTCCTGTTATGTCTGAAATTATGAAAATGCTCACCAGAAACACATAATTGGAGATATAATTCCATAGAATAAACTTTCTACCTGAAAGCACGGATTGTAGTAAGCCCTTCCACAGTTTCTGAAAAGTGAGACAGTAAGGGCAGCTGAGTGCTGTCATCCAATTGTTGAAGATCCCTAAAGCAAAATAAAAAGAAAGAAGCTCCATGAAAGGATTAAGCAGAGAGGAAAATGTGAGCACAGCTGTGTCCGTGAACACATAGCACATGGAGGATAACACTGGCCTTTGGCAGCCTGGTACATGACTTGCTTAAAAAGAAGGCCATCCACTGAGTCAAGCTACCATTTCACAAACCTCTCACTGGGACTTCTGTTCCTGCATTTATGCTACTTCTTTACCTGGATGCCATCCTGAAGTACTTCTGGATGAAGTAGCATGCCACCGTCAACGGAAGCAAAGAGATGAGAAAGACAGGAGTGACATAGGAGATGACAGCTAGCGCCGAAACACAAAGCAGGGTGGAGCGGCTGAGACACTCCAGAGTGGCAGGGATGTGCTGTAAGGAAAGAGAAATAAGGGACATAGTATGGGAATGGCAAGCTCAGCTACTCAAGGAGCTCAAGGAGTCACTTGTGTTCGGCAGCCTTTGCTTCTCCTTTTTACCTGGTCAATGGTGTTGGTGTCAACTGAAAATCTGTTCAGGATATTCCCAAGGGGTGTAGTCTCAAAAAGCCTATAAGAAATAAAGCAGTCAGCATTAGACAAAGCACCATTACCAGGTTCTAACAGTGGCTCACCTTTGACACAAACATCAGGTTAAATGGAATTCTGGAAAGAACAGCAGACCAGTGCCAGACAACAGTAGACTCCCAAAAGGCTAAATACTACTGGGGGGCAGGTGGTGTTTAGTGAGCTTGGCAGAAATGGAGTTTTATACTCCAAATGGGACTTTAGTACAGTGTTGTGGGGAAGGTGCATGTATGCAGATGGACTTTAGCACAGCTACTTCATTCATTAAGATCAATGATACAGGAGCTACTTGAGGAGATGGACATATATAAACAGCTGAAAGATGTGGTCCTTGAGCTGTTACCATACCTCATCGGTGCCAGGATGATCCTCTTCAACAAGTTATGGTGTAGCTCTTTTGCAACCTTTAGGCCTGTCCACTCCACAGCCACAGAAGTCACAAGGCACAAGATGATCCCAAGGCAGCAGAGGATGCTAAACACCATGGAGTAGGATGAGTGGTCAAACCTGCAGTCCTAAAAGACATGAGGGAGATTAGATTGGCAGTAAGTTCAGTGAATTGCAGCTCTGCAGTGCATTAGCTTTGTGATGATGAAGAATGTGTGCATGGTGACACTGAAGTCCTGCAACTCCAAATCAAGAGTGAAAGAAACAAAAAGTGTCTTCTTTTCAAGTCTTTTAAAATCTGGCCCATCAGAAGTAGGCACAAATCTGACAAGGAGAAGAAAGGGGAGACCCCCTCCACTCCCCAAACATGAGGGGCCACTTTAGACTGCTTCTGTGCATAATGACTGGCCTCTACTGGCCTTCACTTCTTCTCCTAACCCTCCTATCAAGCTGTAGCTGAGTTGTTTCCGGGTTCTCCTACTTGAAGTCTGAGTTCTAAAGGTATCTTCCACATTGATACTAAGCTTTCCTCCCATACACATTGCCTCACCAGTATGTAACACCTCATCTCAAAATGCCACCACAGACACACTTCTTACAAATGTTAACACTTGAATTAGATCTCGCCACTATCATATAGTGCTAATTGGTACAGCTAGTTCCTCCTCTGACACCTGGTTGGTCTAGGGGTAACATCCTGGACTTTAAAAACAACCAACTACCGTCAAGAACAAGTACCCATGGAATGCAACCGATCACTTGCATAACCCAAACGATTTTGTGCAGCGGATAAGCTCTGCGCCTATGCTGAGGTTGGGGGATAGGACTTTGATCACTGACAAAGCACAAGGACTAAAGGTGTCAAATCAAAGACATTTTCACCATGGCCATGGTCAACGTCCACACCTTGGCCAATGCTGGTGTAGAAAACCAACTACTAACTGGATGCAAAAGTTTCAACATTAACATCATTGCCATACTAGAACACAGGCAAATTTTCCATTAAACCCAACCTGGTAACATTAAACAAGAGCGGACTCCACCGATGGCGACGGTGATGAGTTCATAGTGTCAACTTGGTTCAATGGACTACTGGTTCACGTCTTTCCTTCATTTAGTTTTCTTGGCTGTTCCCAGCTACCCTGAAGTGTACTAAGTGGGTTTTGGAATGTCACGTTCCTGCTTTGTAAAGCCTTCACAAAGAGGTTTAGAATTACTCCTTTCAAATTTCTGCATTTGCAAGCTTAGCGCTCGACACCATACTTTTCTAAACTTTTCGCCTTATCTCTAAGTTGCCTTTTATGGCTAAAATTCTAAAGGCTGCCTTTTCTCAGCTTCAGTCTTTTTAAATGAGATACATTTTCATCAAATTTCAGTTGGTTTCAGAACTCATCACAGTATGGAATCTGCTTTATTGAGGGTAACTAATGACCTGTTGCTTCTTTGGTTTACTTGACCCAAGTGCTGCTTTTGATATGCTTGACCATACTATTCTGCTAAATTCTTTGGAGCATTTACTAGGCATTCAGGGCACAATTCTAGCCTGGTTCCAATCTTATTTTAATGATAGACCTCCTCCTCCTCCATTACTATCTCCTGTGGACTTCCCCAGGCATCCTTTCTGGCCCTGACACCCATTGTGCCATACATGCTTCCTCTGGGATCGGTTATTCAACATCATAATACAGCTTTGCATTGCTATGCTGATGACACACAGTTATATCGACCCATGAAGCCAACTGATAAGGGTTCAATAACCAATCTGCTTAAATGTATCAGGAATGTTAAATGCTGGATGACTAATAATTTTCTCTAGTTAGATGAGAATAAGACAGTCCTGCTGTTATTTGGCCCTTCTGCATCTACTAGTTGTCTTGCAAATAACGCTGGACCTGTTTCCCTTCATATTAAAATACATGTAAGAAAATTTTGGTTGACTTTTGATTCTATACTCTGTTTTGGTAGATTAATTCAGTGGTCAAGGGTAGTTTCTATCATCTAAGAAATTTAACAAAAATCAAGCCATTTTTAATCAGTGAAAGACCTGAGGCATCATGTATAAATGGTGCATACCCACAAAAATATTGCATACACCCATTTCCTCGCACACTTTGAGATGAATAAAAACTAAACTTGCAGTAAAGTCACACACATTTTCACGGTAGCTCCCTTCCTTGTGTACGCATGTTTCAGCTCAGTTTTGCAAACTGGTGGCACCCAGCGTCAAAGCAGTGCTACTGTTTCTGTGTCATTTACTTTTCTTTTTCATATTCATGAATGACGCAGGATTTATCAAATACACCGAAATTAATTGCATTTCATTTACAAATTGAATTCACTTGATTGTAATCATTCTGTAACAATATAATGGTGCATGGAATGGCCAAACTATTCCAACTACCATAGCTGCTTTAGCGTTGTTACTCTCAGTGCAGCACTCAAGAGTATTTTAACCCACTGCATCCAAGTGTGGAATCACAGCTGTAAAGCAGCTGATTGGAAAGCTATATGGTGGGCTGTGTGGAGAGCGCAGAGGATTATTGGGATACAGCTTCTAGTTCTGGAGAACATTTATAGCACATGCTGCCTCAGCCATGAGCACAGTGTATTTGAATTTCTCCCATCCAGAAAACGCTTCAGAGCTTTTCTTGCATGAACCTTGAGGTTCAGAAACAGATTCATCCCAAGAGCTATAAACGCACTCAATCAGTCCATCAAGTGCCCCTGGTAGAATTGTTTGTACTTAGAGTTACAATTACCTCACTCTAAACTTGCACTATGGCTGTAATATTGCACAACCTGAGCCACATTATGAACCATTTGCAGTATTTGCCCTATATGTACATGTATATTGTACTTATGCTTTCGTAATGTATATTTTTCATTGTTTTTTATCATATTATTATTATTTTGCCATTGTCTTTTAACCAAGCACTGAACGGAAGGTGATATTTTTTTATTGATTTGCATATTAAAATATACAAAATTCCTGGAAGAGTCAGGGTGGGGCTGTAGGTGTGTGCATGTCCATAAAATTTTAAGTACGTTGGGATTTGTAAAGGGAAAGTATGTGGAACTTGGAGTTCACACAAATTTATGGACCTGTATTTTTTTGTGTGTACGTACATTTCCACTTTTGTCCGTACGCCATGTTTTAGTGTGAATTCTACGCACGGCGTTATACGTGAGTCACTAGGTGACTGCTGTCCATGTCTTTGTCTCTAATAGGTTGGATTACTGTGATTCTCTACACCCTGCAGTCAATCAGGCCTCCATATCTCATCTTCAGCTGTTCAAAATGCAACAGCCAGGTTTTTAACAGGGTCTTGAAAGAGGGAATATATTACTCCCATCTTGGTCTCTCTCCACTACTTGCCTGTTAGGTTCAGGATAAAGTACTCTTTTATTTTTTTTGCCTTATACAATTTCTTGTATTAGGAATTTGTTATTTTTCACATACCCCTTGGGGTCAGAGCGCAGGGTCAGCCATTGTATAGCGCCCCTGGAGCACTTGAAGGTTAAAGGCCTTGCTCAAGGGCCCAGCAGAGTAGGATCTCTTTTGGAAGTGACAGGGATTTGAACCAGCAACCTTCAGGATACCAGCACAGATCCTTAGCCTCATAGCCACCACTCCACCCTTAATTTTTGTCTTAAAAGCACTAAATAACTTGGCTCCTTTATACATGATTGAAGAGTTTAAATTTATGAAGGGAATTAGTCCAGTGGATCAAGATGGTGACTTTAAATTGAGTTCCTCAAAAACACTGGGGACATGGTTCTATTAAATAAGGGCGCGCACAAAAAGGCGAGCTTCAAAAGGGCGACCTCAATTGGGTGCAGCGAATAAAGGAAAACACAACAAAATTATTACAGAAAATGTATTAGATAAAGACAATGATTGAACGTATAAAAAGGCGAAAGCAAGAATATTAAAATGCCGCGCTCAATTGAGGTCGCCCTTTTGAAGCTCACCTTTTTGTGCGCGCCCTTATTGAAGGATATCCTGGGGACACCGTTGGAAACTCGTGAAGGATAAATGTCACAAAAACATTAGGACATTTTCTTTACAGAGAACCACAGACACATAGAAGAAGTGACCAACTAGTGTGGCGGACAGTAAGACTTTAGGGAGCTTCAAACCTCCATTTAATTTTATTTTGGAAGAATTAAGTGGTTACGACTGAAGAGCTTTGTTGGGCTCTATGGCCTGTTCTTGTCCAGATTATTTTAATATTTCACATCTCCTTACCCAGCATTCCTCTTCTAGGTTATTTAGATCATCCTCACAGCTTCTACTATCAGTGCCTCATTCTCAGTTCATACGGAGAGGTGCTCAAGGTTTTATAGTGGCTGCCCATAAACTCTGGAATTAGTTACCTTTGCCTCCATGTCCCCGACATTTAAGACCTATCTAAAGGTTATCTTTTTGTTTTTCTTCTGGCTTTTGGAGATTTAGAATAATGTCTTTGGTTTTTGCCTCATTTTGGAAATGTTTATGAATTTATGCTTCAGGTTTTAGAGTTTTTGTGTAATGCCCTTGATTGTTTACTGTAAGTTTTATACTGCAGTTTTTATTCTGTTTACTCTGAACAACATTTTGCTGCAGCTGTTTGCAGTTGTTAAATGTGCTTTATAAATGAACTTGAATTTGAATTTAGCTCCTCCTCCCTAGAGCCAAAATGTATATCACGAAGGTTTATGCTTAAAGGATAAATTCTGTATTTTCCAAGTTGAAGTTATTTCTTCATAATCATGGTATTTATTTGCCACATTTAATTGTGCTCTAAAGTGAAGTGTTTTGTCTGTTTTAGCAGCTTACGGAACCCCATGTCCATACCTGACAAAAAAGCCTTAAAGCTTACCAAATGTGTCCACTTTGAAGTAGCAAAGTTTCAATTTAAGAAAACATGCCATCTGCATTTAAGAGGCATTCTTGTGATAATGGAAAGAAACTGGAAATATTCATTTTATCACAGACTCTTGGTCTGATTTTCTTTGCAGCAGCAGCGAAGTTCTGGTAGTGCAGTGCCAAAACCGTAGGCCTCGAAGCAAAAAGTATGGCGAGTGCTAGCATACTGAAAATAGGATTTCATTGTACTGTGTGCACATAACAATATAGAACCTGGCGCTGTGATAGATACAGTGCATCCAGAAAGTATTCCCAGCGCTTCATCACTTTTTCCACATTTTGTTATGTTACAGCCTTATTCCAAAATGGATTAAATTCATTTTTTTCCTCAGAATTCCACACACAACACCCCATAATGACAACATGAAAAAAGTTTACTTGAGGTTTTTGCAAATTTATTAAAAATAAAAAAACTGAGAAAGCACATGTCCATAAGTATTCACAGCCTTTGCCATGAAGCTCTAAATTCAGCTCAGGCGCATCCTGTTTCCCCTGATCATCCTTGAGATGTTTCTGCAGCTTCATTGGAGTCCACCTGTGGTAAATTCAGTTGACTGGACATGATTTGGAAAGGCACACACCCCTGTCTATAGAAGGTCCCACAGTTGACAGTTCATGTCAGAGCACAAACCAAGCATGAAGTCAAAGGAATTGTCTGTAGACCTCCGAGACAGGATTGTCTTGAGGCACAAATGTGGGGAAGGTTACAGAAAAATTTCTGCTGCTTTGAAGGTCCCAATGAGCACAGTGGCCTTCATCATCCATAAGTGGAAGATTTTCGAAACCACCAGGACTCTTCCTAGAGCTGGCCAGCCATCTAAACTGAGCGATCGGGGGAGAAGGGCCTTAGTCAGGGAGGTGACCAAGAACCTGATGGTCACTTTGTCAGAGCTCCAGAGGTCCTCTGTGGAGAGAGGAGAACCTTCCAGAAGGACAACCATCTCTGCAGTAATCCACCAATCAGGCCTGTATGGTAGAGTGGCCAGACGGAAGCCACTCCTAAGTAAAAGGCACATGGCAGCCCGCCTGGAGTTTGCTAAAAGGCACCTGAAGGACTCTTGGACCATGAGAAAGAAAATTCTCTGGTCTAATGAGACAAAGATTGAACTCTTTAGTGTGAATGCCAGGCGTCACGTTTGGAGGAAACCTGGCACCACTCATCACCAGGCCAATACCATCCCTACAGTGAAGCATGGTGGTGGCAGCATCATGCTGTGGGGATGTTTTTCAGCAGAAGGGACTGGGAGACTAGTCAGGATAAAGGGAAAGATGACTGCAGCAATGTACAGAGACATCCTGGATGAAAACCTGCTCCAGAGCGCTCTTGATCTCAGACTGGGGCGACGGTTCATCTTTCAGCAGGACAACGACCCTAAGCACACAGCCAAGATATCAAAGGAGTGGCTTCAGGACAACTCTGTGAATGTCCTTGAGTGGCCCAGCCAGAGCCCAGACTTGAATCCGATTGAACATCTCTGGAGAGATCTTAAAATGGCTGAGCACCGACGCTTCCCATCCAACCTGATGGAGCTTGAGAGGTGCTGCAAAGAGGAATGGGTGAAACTGGCCAAGGATAGGTGTGCCAAGCTTGTGGCATCATATTCAAAAAGACTTGAGGCTGGAATTGATGCCAAAGGGGCATCGACAAAGTATTGAGCAGAGGCTGTGAATACTTATGGACATGGGATTTCTCAATTTTTTTTATTTTTAATAAATTTGCAAAAATCTCAAGTAAACTTTTTTCATGTTGTCATTATGGGGTGTTGTGTGTAGAATTCTGAGGGAAAAAATGAATTTAATCCATTTTGGAATAAGGCTGTAACATAACAAAATGTGGAAAAAGTGATGCACTGTAGGTAGAAAAACCTGAAACACCCTATGACCCCAGTTTACATCACTGATGATGTGTCCAAGAGATGCACCTTTCATCAAATGAGAGCATGAAGCCTTTAAATATAAAGACATTTGGAGACAAAGTGCGCTAGCTAGCTAGCTAGCTAGCTAGCTAGCTAGCTAGCTAGATAGATAGATAGATAGATAGATAGATAGATAGATAGATAGATAGATAGATAGATAGATAGATAGATAGATAGATAGATAGATAGATAGATAGATAGATAGATAGATAGATAGATACTTTATTAATCCCAAGGGGAAATTCACATGAGGCAGGAATGTTAAAACATTGCGACAGGACTTACTAAACTTGAACTTGTCTAAACTCCGGTTAACTGGAGTTCTAAAATGGCTCTTGTCTGTGTGTGCGTGTTTCCTTTGTGACAGATTGGCACCCTTTCCAGGAAATGTTCCTGCCTTGCATCCACTGCTTGCCGGGATAGGCTCCAGCTGGACTGTGACTCTTCCCTATGTAAGTGGGTTAGAAAGGTGGATGGATGTATGAAGGGCTTAAAGAGTGAGGACATACGCGCCAATATGGTGTACTGGCTTTCTCCTGTTCAAAGTACCAGATGTATGTCTGTCATGTCTGTTCAGTTCTTGTCACTTCACCACCTGCTACGTGATTTTAATATTCTCTCTCACTGAAGCACACACATGCTTTATCAATCCAGCCAGAGAAGGCAGTGTCTTTCCTATTGTGAAAGAATATATGCAGACATAAGTGTGATTTTGTTTCTGTTATTATTGTCTAGCTGTCTACTGAGCAGAAAGAAGCAAAGGAACTGCAGGGTAAGACAAGCTGTCAATTTGAAGAAGACATCAGGCTCATAGTCGCCCTCCTTTTAAAATAGCTGAATCTCAGAACAATGGTTTGTTTGTATCCTTCTTAAAAGGACATGAATACATTGTTTTGCAATAGATGTGCAATCTCAAGATGTACAGCAATACTTGATAATATTTTTGGCTTGAGAAATTGACATATTTGGTAAAATTTAAGGCTTACCTATCATGAATGGAAGTGGAGTTCCATACAGTCCTATTGTAAGCTGAAAGTATTTTTAAAAGTTATAAAACAATGTTCAATTTAGAATACATTTTTACATGTTAAATGAATATATATCATGTGCATTTTCTTCTATGTACTGATTTTTGAGCCTAATAACTTTCCCTTTGGACTCTGGTAATGAAATGATGTCTTTTCAGTATTGACTTGTTTCTGGCTCTCTTCCAGCCTTCAAACAGATTGTCTTGTCCTTCCTCTCTAATCTGCTTAAGGCTTTCAAAACTTGTTTGCTTGATATTGTTACTTTTATTGACTAGACAAAGAGCCCGTTTCGACAACGTAAGATGAAACAGGCACGAGTTTGTGTCAGCAGTGTATGAAGAACAAATGATAAGTAACAAAGAAGTTGTTTTGTAATGATTGTAGTCCGCTTTACTCATTACTGTACAGGCTTGTACTGTTAGTTGATGAATTTTCCAGGCCTATAGTATAATATTGAATGATGAATGTTCCAGTACAATATGGAATAGTAATAAGTATAAGCACCACAAACCTGATATAGGTGTATTGACTGAATGCGTGATTGAATCAGAATGCGTAATTAGGCCTCGAGCTGTAGTCGAAATCGCCTTTCAGGCCTCTAGAGCTTTAATTGAAGTCGCCTTTCTCTTTGAATTTTTGTGGCCGTAAATCTGCCGCCTGCCGCGATGTTGGGGTTGGATGTCAGCCTCGTAAGATTTTTCGGGCAGTTGCACAGAAGGCGACTGCGTATTCGGCTTCGGACAGACGTGAGTGAGTAAGTGAGTGAGGAGGCAGGCGAATTATGTATTAAGATTATTTACTGTTTCGAGACACACCCTTTTAGACCTGTTAGTCCCTATTTTGTAAGAAAAAGGATCAAAAGTGTCATTTTCCATTTTGCCAGACAACCTTAACCCTCATATGTGCAGGGCTTCTCTTGGGCTACAGTGGGCTGAATTATAAAAATACACCCATAGAATTCCATAAGCTGGCAACTTTCTCCTGTCTAAAGAGTGAAGCACTTGTTTCATGCCCACCGATTATAAATACAAAAATCTTCTTTTTAACTGTGAAAAGTGGATCTTTGGGAATGTCTTCTTGGAGGGCCTCTCTGGACTGGGACAATAATCCACCTGAAGCTAAGCATGTTTGGGCCTGATGATTACTTGGATCGGAGACAAACCAGGAAACCTTGACTTCTTGCTGGAAGAGATGTTAGTGAGGCCAGCAAGCAGGGCCGGATTAAGACCCTTAGATGCCCTAAGCACTAAATAATTTTGGTGCCCCCTTACACTAGTAATTCAAAATATTAAAACAATAACAAACTAGAAAATTTTTTTTTATTTTATTATCGAAAATTTGAAATTAAACAAAACATACTTATAGTAAGAAGGAAAATAATATTTATTTTTGTATGCTTCATTTTATTTTTATCTTAATAATTTTCTCCTATTTTTTTTCCTTGCAAACTCTTTGATTAGATCTTCATAATCAATCTTACGTAACACATCTGCTTCTATACATAATAGAGATAAGGCATCCAGCCTGCCTTGATGCACATTTGTTCTGAGGGGATTTTTAATATATTTCAACCGAGAAAATGAGCGCTCACCTGAGCAGCTTGTGGCCATTAATGTTAAAAATATACGAAAGGCAATGTCTACATTTGGAAAAGCACAGTCAATATTGTCTTCTAAAATTATTTTATAAAGTTCTGCATGACTGAATCTTGTTTTTACATTTTCTGTTGCACTGAACTTATGGCGCACATATAAATGAAACTGCTGAAGTTCAGCTGAGAAATTACTGTTGTCACACACGTGTGTTTAGGAGACAACTAAAGGGCTTGAATACATGTGATTCCATGCCAGACCAGGGGGTGGCGAAGTGCACTAATTATCCCTCTCGATCTTTTGCAGACCATTCCAGGGAAATCCCGCCTGGCTCTGGGACAGCCAATGACGTCACTTCCGGTTCCGGTATCGATGACATCACTTCCGCCACTGGCCTTTAAAAGCTGCCAGCTTGTCTCCAGAGAGTCAGTTCTGTTTTGGACTCAGTTGAATGAACATGTCTTTGTTGCTGAATCAGTTTTGCAGCCAGGAACAATTATACGGATGGCTGCCCCAAACCTTCTCAATGTCTGATGGTCGTTTTTGTGACACTGTTGAAGAGAAAATGGCATCTGAAATTTTACAAATTTTAACGTTTGGGTTTGATTTTAAAGGTTTTTTTGAAATGTACGGTTTTCATTTTGACATGAAAACCGAAGATTTACCATTTAGATTATTTTATTTATTTATGGTTTTTGTGTCAATTTAGCAAATCTATTTACACATATTCTTAGTACAAGATTTGAAGAATATTTTGTGAAAATTTTTTAATAAATCTTTGTTAGTAAAAAAGTTATAAACAATTTAATCCAATAGTAGTCAGCTGTACGATTTTCACTTTTACATAATGTAAATGAATTTAAAAGTATCCAAGAATAGAATTAAATAGACTTACCAGAATATTTTTTCCTCAAACTGGGACGATTTTTTGTTTTTGCTTAAAACAGAAAATAATGCTTTCTACGCACTAGAAATTTATTTTAAGTTAAATAACAGATAATTCACGAATCACAACAATTACGTGATAATAATTTTTAATCAACTATTAACTAAATAAACAAATTGTTTTGAATCGAATTATTTTCACAATATTTTGACATAACGTGGCGTTTAAGGGAATCACCATGAAATGGGAATTCCCCATCGTAGATGGCACCAGTATGCAGAACGCACTGTGTAAGGCGCTATCTACGAACAGTGGTGGCATAGGGAGGTACAGGGAGGCATTATTCATTTTTCATTAAATTTTGAAAATGGCTATAAGTTTAATTATTTTAATAATTTATGTGATAAATTCGGCCATGACAAATTTTTGTGGTGCCCCCTTTACCCTTGGTGCCCTAAGCATGTGCTTACTTTGCTTATATGGTTAATCCAGCACTGCCAGGAAGGCTTGTTTATTTGGTCCCAAAGCCCCAGCGCAGTGACAGTGACATTGTGCTGCAAGAGTTGGTGCTGTCCTTCAGATTAGATGTAAAACTGAGCTTCTGACTGCCTGAGGTCATAAAAGATCCATGAGCATCTTTTTAAAAGACTATTGTGTTCCCTGATGTCCTGGCTAAATTGCACAACATGGTCTGGTTATCCCAACTGACTGGAAAACGGGACTTGTCATCCGTATCTGGAGAGGGAAGGGGGATCGCCTGGATTGCAGCAACTACAGGGGGATCACATTGCTCTCGGTGCCGGGTAAGGTCCTTGCTAGGGTCGTCCTCAATAGGATCCGTGATCACTTGCTCACCTACCAGTGACCGGAGCAGTCTGCTTTTGCCCCTAAGAAGTCTACCATGGACCGCATCCTAGCACTGAGGGTTCTCATGGAGCGCAAACGTTAATATCGGCAGAGTTTCTTTGTAGCCTTTGTTGATTTTTGCAAAGCATTCGACTCAGTTGATCGAGCTGCCCTGTGGGACATCCTGAGGGTTCGTGGGATCCCCTCGAGGTTGCTGAATATCATGGCCGGCCTGTACACTGGGACTGTGAGTGCTGTGCAGAGTGGAGGCAGGACCTCTGCGTTTTTCCCAGTTGATTCTGGGGTTCGTCAGCAGTGTGTTCTGCTCCTACTCTGTTCAGTGCTTGTATGGACTGGGTGTTCAGCAGGGTCGTGGGGTCCAGCGGCTGTGGGGCATCTGTTGGTGAAGATTCATGGATCTTCGGTCAATGGAGGCTCTGATCGGGGCGCTCGAGAGACTGAGCGAAGAGTCTGAGTGTCTGGGCTTGTGAGTGTCCTGGATAAAATCCAAGATCCAGACCTTTAATGACCTCTTGGGCACGGCCATCAGCACTGTGTCTGTTTGCGGAGAGAGTGTCGACCTCATCATTGAGAGGTTTACTGACCTTGGCAGTGACATTCATGTGACTCTGGTGACTCTTCCTATGAAGTCAGTAGACGGATTGGGAGAGCATGGGGGGTCATGAGATCGCTGGAAAAGGTGTGTGGTGCTCTTGATATCTCTGCAAAAGGACAAAGGTCCAAGTCTTTAGAGTCCTGGTGCTTCCTGTTTGTGAGACATGGATGCCATCCAGTGACCTGAGATGAAGGCTGGACTCCTTCATGTGTGCCTCTCCAGAAAATCTTTGGGTCCTGTTGGTTTGACTTTGTGTTGCTCATGGAGTCTCAAATGAGGCACATGACCTGCACTGTGAGGGAGCGTCAGTTACGGCACTACGGCTATGTGGCGCGTTTCCCCTTAGGGTGATCCGGCTCGTAGGATCCTCATTGTTGGGGACCCGAGTGGCTGGACCAGGCCAAGGGGTCGCCCACGTAACACCTGGCTGAGGCAGATAGAGGGTCACTTCCGGAAGGTGGGACTGGACCACGTGTCTGCCTGGGGGGGTTGCCAACCAGAATCCCGAGTTGTTTCATTGTGTAGTGGCTGCGGTAACGCACTGTACCAGTGCATGCTCCCCAACCTGACTTGACTTGGTCTGGTTATTCAAGCCCCCTAATCTATCTTTTTTTTTTTAATTTTATGAAAATCAAATAACATCAGAATCAGAATCAGAATCAGAATCAGCTTTATTGGCCAAGTATATGTACACATACAAGGAATTGGACTCCGGTTTTACCTAGTATTGTCCCTGATGCTGTGAGATTGACTTAAGTGTTCATGAGAGTGATGGCCTGAGGAAAGAAACTGTTCACATGTCTGGTAGTTTTGGCGTACAGTGCTCTGTAGCGCCTACCAGAGGGAAGAAGTTGAAAAAGGTTGTGACCAGGGTGTGATGGGTCTGCAATGATGTTTTCTGCCCGTTTCCTGACTCGAGATCTGTATAAGTCTTGAATGGAGGGCAGATCAACACCAATGATTTTTTCTGCAATCCTGACTGTCCGTTGAAGTCTGTTCCTGTCCTGTTTTGTGGCTGAGCCAAACCAGACTGTGATAGATGAACAGAGAACAGACTGGATTACTGCAGAGTAAAATTGGATGAGCAGCTCCTGAGGCAGGTTGAACTTCGTGAGCTGGCGCAGGAAGTACAACCTCTGCTGGGCCTTTTTAACAATTGTGTTTATGTTTAGTTCCCACTTTAGGTCCTGGGAAATTGTGGATCCCAGAAACCTAAAGTTTTCCACAGCGGACACAATGCTGTTGAGTAGTGTGAGAGGGGGCAGCACTGGGGGGCTCCTCCTGAAGTCCACTGTCATCTCCACAGTTTTAAGCTTGTTCAGCTCCAGGTTGTTTTGACCACACCAGAGGGCCAGCTGTTCGACCTCTCGTCTGTATACAGACTCATCACTGTCCTTGATGAGGCCAATGACTGTCATATCATCTGCGAACTTCAGGATTTTAACAGACGGGTCTCTTGAGGTGCAGTCATTTGTGTAGAGGGAGAAGAGCAGAGGAGAGAGGACACATCCCTGGGGGGCGCCAGTGCTGTCTGTTCGTGTGCTGGATGTGATTTTTCCCAGTCTCACTTGCTGCTTCCTATCTGTCAGGAAGTTTTTGATCCACTAGGAGATGGGAGCTGGTACAGTGAGCCAAGTGAGTTTGGTGTGGAGGACTTCTGGAATGATAGTGTTGAACGCCGAGCTGAAGTCCACAAACAGGATCCTAGCATATGTCCCTGGAGAGTCGAGATGTTGCAGGATGTAGTGCAGTCCCATGTTGATTGCATCATCCACTGACCTGTTTGCTCGGTAAGCAAACTGTAGGGGGTCAAGCAGGGGGTCTGTAATGTCCTTCAGGTAGGTCAACACCAGTCTTTCAAAGGATTTCATGACCACAGACGTCAGGGCGACTGGCCTGTAGTCATTTAACCCTGCAATGGAGGTTTTCTTTGGAACCGGGATAATTGTGGAACGCTTAAGGCAGGAGGGAACTTCACATAGCTCCAGTGATCTGTTGAAGATCTGTGTAAATATGGGGGCCAGCTGATCAGCACAGACTTTAAGACAGGAGGGTGACACACCATCTGGACCTGGTGCCTTCCTGATCTTCTGTCTCCTGAAGAGCTGACTCACGTCCCCTTCACAGATCCTGAGTGCAGGTTTGGTGTCAGTGGGGAGGGGCAGGGGCTTGGTAGTGAGTGCTGGGACTGTATTTAGATTGGCGCGAGTGAGAGGTGTGAAAGAGGGATTATCAAACCTGCAGTAGAACAAATTCAGCTCGTTGGCCAGTTGATGGTTCTCTTCAGTATGGGGGGATGGTTTTCTGTAGTTGGTGATGTCTTTCAAACCTCTCCACACTGATGCAGGGTCGTTGGCTGTAAACCTATTTTCCAGCTTTTCAGTGTAGCACCTCTTTGCTACTCTGATCTCCTTTGTCAATGTGTTTCTGGCCTGATTATACAGGATTCTGTCCCCACTTCTGTAGGCCTTCTCCTTAGCCTTACGAAGCTGCCTGAGTTTTGTAGTAAACCAGGGTTTGTTGTTGTTGTATGTGCGAAAAGTTTTCATGCGCACACACATATCCTCACAAAAACTGACGTAGGATGTCACAGTGTCAGTAAGCTCATCCAGGTCTGTCACTGCAGACTCAAAAACACTCCAATCAGTACAGTCAAAGCAGGCTTGTAGTTCCAGCTTTGCCTCGTTGGTCCATCCATATAAGCAAGTTTTACAAAATTAGGTTTGAAACAAATCAACCCCCACCCCTGAGAAAGAGAGCTAGGCCAACAGAATAAAACTTTAATAGTAGGAAAAATAAGTAAATAAATAATAAATAAAAATAAATACAATAAAAAGGGGAGAAAAATATGCTTCCTCAATTTAAATGCTTATTCTAAAATGTTATTGATTAGATCCTTCCCTGCAGTGGGCTGACGCCCTTCCTGGGGTTTGTTTCTTGCCTTGCGCCCTGTGTTGGCTGGGATTGGCTCCAGTGGACCCCTGTGACCCTGTAGTTAGGATATAGCGGGTTGGATAATGGATGGATGGATGGATAGATCCTTCCAGGTTCTGAATAAGTTTTGAACAGATCCTCTAAGTGAGAATTTGATTTTTTCCAGTTTCATATAGTATATACGTAACATCGGTTACTCACTGACTTAACAGAGGTGAGTTAGGATTCTTCCAGTTGAGCAAGATAAGGCTATGTGCCAATAGTGAAGTAAAGGCCATTACAGTTTATTTGTCCTTCTCCAGTTTACGCCCATCTGGAAGTACAACAGACACAGCTGTTAGTGGATTAGGAGTGATTGGGACCCCAAGGCTGTCTGATAGGCAGTTAAAGATTTTGGTCCAAAATGATGTTAATTTGGTGCACATCCAAAACATGTGGCCCAGTGAGACTGGAGCTCAATTGCAATGTTCACACGTTAGGTCTTGCCCTGGACAATTTTAAACGAGACACATGTGCTCGATATATAATTTTAAGTTGAATAATTGCATGCTTTGCGCATATGGAGCTCGAGTGAATTCTGAAGTGTTGAGAAAGAGATCCGTTTCCCACTGTACTCTGGGATCTTTGAAAGAGAGGGACTTTAAAAGGTTTTTATATATTGCAGAAATGCTGTCGGACTCCTCAAGAAAGATCAATATTTTTTCCAGAGCAGAGATTGGTGAGAGGTGAGGAAAATTTTGCAGGTTTTGTTTAGCAAAGTTTCTAATTTGGAGGTAGTAAAAATAAAAACGTGTTGCTGGAAAGTTAAATTTGGAGTGTAATTGTTCGTAGGATGTGAAGATGTTGTCTATGTACAGGTCTTTAAGTGATTTATTCCAAAATGTTTTCCAGACGTTAAAAACTGCATACATTTGAGAGGATGGGAAAAGGTGGTTATCATGCAGAGGTGCCACAGATAAAAGCTTCTCTGTCTTGAAGTTCTTCCTCCATTGGCTCCATATTCGGAGTGAATGAAGCACAATTGGGTCGTTAGTGTATTAGCGATAACTTGTACTTATTGGGGTACAAAGCAAGGAATATAAAGAAGAATTTCCCCTTGGGATTAATAAAGTATCTATCTATCTATCTATCTATCTATCTATCTATCTATCTATCTATCTATCTATCTATCTATCTATCTATCTATCTATCTATCTATCTATCTATCTATCTATCTATCTATCTATCTATCTATCTATCTATCTATCTATCTATCTATCTATCTATCTATCTATCTATCTATCTATCTATCTATCTAAGTGCTGCAGGATTTTATTTCTATTGTGGACCAAGTCTGTGTATGTTCAATTGTTTGTGTCAATGTCCAAATGTTTATAGCTTGTAAATAATCTAACTATCTCTCTCCCCTTCACCACCTAATAGCTGATGTGTGGTGTAAAATGTTTGCTCTCGCAGGTGGATGCTGCACATTGCTGTTGCTTGAAGTGGCTCCCCATTATCTAAGTAAAACACTTTTGAGCAGTTACAAAAGCTTTATGTTTTATTATAATTATGATGGATGATAGGGCGGCACGGTGGCGCAGTGCAGTGGCGCAGTGGGTAGCACTGCTGCCTCGTAGTAAGGAGACCTGGGTGTTCGCTTCCCGGGTCCTCCCTGCGTGGAGTTTGCATGTTCTCCCCGTGTCTGTGTGGGTTTCCTCTCACAGTCCAAAGACATGCAGGTTAGATGGATTGGCGATTCTAAATTGTCCCTAGTGTGGATGTGTGTGTGTGTGTGTGTGTGTGTGCACCCTGCAGTGGGCTGATGTCCTGCCCAGGGTTTGTTTCCTGCCTTGCGCCCTATGTTGGCTGGGATTGGCTCCAGCAGACCCCCGTGATCCTGTAGTTAGGATATAGTGGGTTGGATGATGGATGATGCCCACTACATGACCCTCCATAGGCAGCACTGGTGAATGAACCTGTGACCATGCACTTCACTTTCCAAATCCTTAGACACTAATGCTGTGATGGTACCAGCCAGGATATAGTAAAGTTTATAAAGCAGTTTATTCAGACAGAAATATTAAAGTGGGAATAGAAATGCTCTCATGGGGGTGATGCCCCCAAATGAAAACAACAAAGGCCCCCAGTTTTGCTCTGTACACCCAACACCCCAAAGTGGACGGCTGTGCTGTGCAAATGTTGACTGAAAGTGGCACTCAGGCTGGTACTTGATGACTGAAAGAAAACAAGAAATAAAGGCCATCTGTCCAGTCATGGCGCTGCTCGTCTTATCTCTGTGGAAGTGTAATAGTTGTGTACAAATACAAGGGAGCCCGGAAACCTGCTGGCTAGATAGAGCACTCAGGAGAATCTGCGCTTGTGATTTACAAGTATGAAGCACCAAATCACTTGAGTGCAAGCAGAAAAACTGAACAAAGCGCAGGGTGACACAATGTGAGGACTCATGGCTGGGCAGCACCTTTCTGACAGGAGACTCCTTTTAATTAGCGTTAGGCCAGGGCTCCTCAATTACATCCTAGAGGGCCACAGTGGCAGCAGGTTTTTGCTTTAACTAATTTCTTAATTAGAACCCGTTCATTTCCTACTAAAGCAGTATGTTTTTTGAGGTTTGGCTTTAGTTAACTAATTTGTTACGATTCAGATCCCTTAACTGCCCGTTTTAGGATTAAACTGCAGCACTGCGGTTTGAATCATTGCCTGTTTTCCTTAGTAATATAATCAGTACATAATGAGGTGCGAATGACATGGGGACCGGCAGCTCTTCATCTAATGTAATGCCATTAAAATGCATGTACATGAACCATGAAGTGTCTGTGTTAATAATTTTTTTTAAATAAATGAGACAGAAGAGGAAAGGACCAAGAGGTACAGATCTGTTCTGGACCACATTCTCAGAAAGTAACAATTCTACAATGGGGTAAAGATTTATCTTGGAGGAATGAAGGCACTAACAAGCCATACACATTAATACCAAGTTTCAGTATCTGCTAGGCCCTGACTTCAAATTATGAAAATGGTTGGAATGAAAACCTGGAGCCACTGAGGCCCGCTAGGACTGTAATTGAGGACCCCTTCTGTAGAATAAATATAATAATAATAAGTGAATAAAACCGAATACACCCAAGTGACTTGCTGTAAGGTGGCGCAGTGGTAGTGCTGCTGCCTCGCAGTTAGGAGACCTGGGTTCGCTTCCCCTCCCTGCGTGGAGTTTGCATGTTCTCCCCGTGTCTGCGTGGGTTTCCTCCCACAGTCCAAAGACATGCAGGTTGGGTGCATTGGCGATTCTAAATTGGTGCTTGGTGTGTGGGTGTGTGCCCTGCAGTGGGCTTGTTTGTTTCCTGCCTTGCACCCTGTGCTGGCTGGGATTGGCTCCAGCAGACCCCGTGACCCTGTAGTTAGGATATAGTGGTTTGGATAATGGATGGATGGATGAACTAGCTGTAAGGCGAAGAGCACAAACTCATTTCAGTAAACTGCTCCTGGACACAGCCTGAAGAATGGTGCAGATAGCCAGCGGGAGAGTGAAAAGCAATCAGAACCAGCAGCAACGTGTCTGTGGCCACTTGAGTAGAGTTTTGAGGGTCAAGTGTAGGATGATATTGGAGTTTGATGGCTGTGACAAGCAAATCAGGGGTAAAATACACAAACAGCCAGATTATAAATAAGATCAAGAACACAACTAAAAAAGCCCAAAATATGCAACTTGCTGCTCTAAATAAATACAACTTTTGAAAGCAGTTAGCACAGTTAAGATGATAGCAAAACAAGCAAACCCACCACAGATAAATAAAAAGCCTGCAGGAGCAACTTCAATTATCATAATTCACAGCTCCAGGGACTTGTGTTCAATTTCCAGCTTGATCACTTCTGTATGGCTCTACAGATTTCCCTGAGCTCTCATGAATTTCATATCCACTTCTCTATTTCAAAGCAGCGCGTTTTATACTAACAGATGTTCGCCTGTATTGGCAAAAAGTGAACCGGCTCACCATAGTGACATGGTCCTTACGTGTATAAAATCTGAATTACAGAGCCCCCCCACCAAACCCTGCATTAGTAAAAATGCAATCAAGATAGCAGCAATAAAAATATTAACACTTGAAAACTGAGCTGAAGTATAACAAATACATGTGTGACGAACAGTAAAGCATTAAACAGCCTACAGGCATCGGGAGTTACCGGCAGTAATACGTTAAGAAACGCTGTAATCAATAAAGTATCTATCTATCTATCTATCTATCTATCTATCTATCTATCTATCTATCTATCTATCTATCTATCTATCTATCTATCTATCTATCTATCTATCTATCTATCATATAGATCCTTTCATACCTATCTATCTAATCCTGCCGACTACGCTAAAATAACTATTTGTTATACAGTGTCTATCTATCTATCTATCTATCTATCTATCTATCTATCTATCTATCTATCTATCTATCTATCTATCTATCTATCTATCTATCTATCTATCTATCTATCTATCTAATTCTGCCAAGTACGCTAAAATAACTATTTGTTATACAGTGTCTATCTATCTATCTATCTATCTATCTATCTATCTATCTATCTATCTATCTATCTATCTATCTATCTATCTATCTATCTATCTATCTATCTATCTATCTATCTATCTATCTATCTATCTATCAATTTCACTGGATACCATTGATCTGAGGGGGTTTCTGCCTTTAGTTGCAGTGTTTTTGGAAGAATTGCCTTACGAAATAAAAAAGCCCCTGACACGATACTGACCTTAGTTAAGAATAATAACCTCCATCATTGAGATATTGATATTTTCAGTATCAGGGGACCTTAAAACATTGAGACCCATCAAAAACTGGAGATTGAAATTTTTGACAAAACTGAAGCTTTTGCTCATCCCCCATAGATGATAGGTTAGGGTAGGGGAGGGCGAAAAGCAAAAATTGAAATGTTTTTCAATAAAAATGCATTCAAACATTAAGTTTCAATGAAAAGTTGACCAAAACAGCAGCTCATAACAACAGTAACGCTGCTCCACTCGTGTGGCCAATGCCAGTATAACTGATGGCTGTCAGCATTTTTTTTGTTTGTCATTCAGATAAAGCCAATGTCACAATGTCACATTATATGACTTCTAGTTGTGACATGACATATTACGTGACTTGTAGTGTTCCAGTCATGACATTATGTGACATCTAGTCATTGAGCATGTCAGACTTGCTGACAGCCATAAGTGATCTTGTCTCCAAAACACATTAATATAAATGGCTGAAAACTGCTGGCTATGTCACACTTGGCAATCATGTGATGTCTTCCCAGCACAGTTGTTTGTGTCCCTTTTTGTGACAGCTAGTGACATGTGCAGGTGCTGTACGATGGGTTAACCTGTACGGTGAGCACGGCCGCAGTCTTTTCTAAATTTGTTCCAGTCTGTTGTGGTATGTGAAACTTAAGACAAAAAGCTTATGAGCTTCTCTTGTGTTTGTGAGGTCGATAACACCCATGTTCTTTATTCAATGTCACTCCATTATATTTGCTGTATATTTTGGGCTGAGCACTCATTGGTTGTCAGTTTGCATGGACACACAGCTGTCTAATGATGAAATTAAACTTGTTTGGTTCAGTCCAGGCAAGTGGTTAACTAGTTGGAGTGAGCTGCTGGCTTGTCACATTACGTGATTGGCTTCATGGGAGCACGTCGCCAACTGCCTCTGACTTGCTAAGAAGGATCAAACTGAAAATCACTAGAAAAGCTGTCCAATGTGACATGGCCTACTGGTACAAACCTATGATTATAAAGACTTAAATAAAGCATTGACAATAGTTTCATCCAAACACTTGCAACCAAAGGGCAGAGTTCACTTGTGTTAATATTTGCTTTGGCCATCTTAACTGTCCACAGCCTAAATAGCTGGGTCAGGTGGAGGGGCAAAGTGGAGATACCCCGTGACCTACTCTTTAGTCTTGCTAAGAATGTGAAAAATTCAGACACAGATGCTGCTCTCCAAGAAACCTAAAGAATATTTACTGCTTGATCCCCTGGGGGCCACTGCTAAAATGACAAACATCCATTAACAGCAGCACCTGAAAAGCTCAGACATTCACCCTTCGCTGACATTCAAAGAGAATTTGTCGGCCATGCAAAGCCTTTGGACCCCCCTGTTGAAAATGACTCTTTATAATTCAGACCAAACAAACAAGAAAGTAACAAACATCTCCTCGGATAACAAAGGGAGGGCCCAGAAGACAGCGAAGATGAAACCTAATCTGAAGAGATGCCTTCTCATGAGAAGGCATGCAGCTTCAGAAGGATTGGCTTTCATCTCTGGTTTCCTACTTGTGACTCTGACCGAAATAGCAAGAGAACATCATGGCATTGCTGAGCACAGTCTATTTATAAAGGTGCTCACACTCAGGCTACAAAGTTCAAGTGACAAATGGTCTCTTGATCTAAGCTCACGGGTGACAGAACATACTGGCTGTGAAAACGAGGCCTGGAGCTTCAAAACAGAACAGTTTTAGTTGAGGAGCCATAAAGGATTACGATTCAGTTAAGTCAGGAGCACAGGACCTGAGCCACAATAGTCACACAATTGAATATTCACCAGTTTCATCTTATAGGGTGTCAGTGTGTCTCTGCTGTCATCCCTTGTTATCTGATTGTAATCCATTCCTGAAAACTGAGTAGAAAACTAAAAAAACTGAAAAACTATTGGCCATTGGGGAAAAAAATGATGTCACTGAAATGCCCTCAATCAGCTGTACAACCATCCATACGTCCATTATCCAAACCCGCTACAGTTAGGTCCATAAATATTTGGACAGAGACAACTTTTTTCTCATTTTGGTTCTGCACATCACCACAATGAATTTGAAATGAAACAATTCCGATGCAGTTGAAGTGCAGACATTCAGCTTTCATTCAGTGGGGTGAACATAACGATTGCATAAAAATGTGAGGCAACTAAAGCATTTCTTTAACACAAACCCTTCATTTCAGGGGCTCAAAAGATAATTGGACAAATTAAATAACTGGAAATAAAATGTTCCATTTCTAATACTTGGTTGAAAACCCTTTGCTGGCAATGACAGCCTGAAGTCTTGAACTCCTGGACGTCACCAGATGTTGGGTTTCCTCCTTTTTAATGCTCTGCCAGGCCTTTACTTTCAGTTGCTGTTTCTTTGTGGGCCTTTCTGTCTGAAGTTTAGTCTTCAACAAGTGAAATGCCTGCTCAGTTGGGTTAAGATCAGGTGACTGACTTGGCCATTCAAGAATTTTCCACTTCTTTGCTTTAATAAACTCCTGGGTTGCTTTTGCTGTATGTTTTGGGCCATTGTCCATCTGTATCATGAATCAATTTGACTGCTGTATTTAGCTGGATTTGAGCAGACAGTATGTCTCTGAACACCTCAGAATTCATTCAGCTGCTTCTGTCCTGTGTCACATCATCAATAAACACTAGTGTCCCAGTGCCACTGGCAGCCATCACACTGCCTCCCTCCACCGTGTTTTACAGATGATGTGCTATGCTTTGATAGATAGATAGATAGATAGATAGCTAGATAGATAGATAGATAGATAGATAGATAGATAGATAGATAGATAGATAGATAGATAGATAGATAGATAGATAGATAGATAGATAGATAGATACTTTATTAATCCCAGGGGGAAATACACAATAATGAGCTGTTCCACGCCTTCTCCATACTTTTTTCTTTCCATCATTCTGGTAGAGGTTGATCTTGGTTTTATCTGTCCAAAGAATGTTAGTCCAGAACTGTGCTGGCTTTTTTAGATGTTCTTTAGCAAAGTCCAATCTCGCCTTTCTATTCTTGAGGCTTATGAGTGGCTTGTACCTTGCAGTGCACCCTCTGGATTTACTTTCATGCAGTCTTCTCTTTATGGTAGACTTGGATATCGATACACCCGCCTACCCCCTGGACTTGGTTGGCTGTTGTGAAGGGGTTTCTCTTCACCATGGAAATGATTCTGTGATCATCCACCACTGTTGTCTTCCGTGGACGTCCAGGTCTTTTTGCGTTGCTGAGTTCACCAGTGCTTGCTTTCTTTCTCAGGATGTACCATACTCTAGATTTTGCCACTCGTAATATTGGAGCAATTTCTCAGATGGGTTTTTTCTGTTTTCGCAGCTTAAGGATGGCTTCTGTCACCTGCATGGAGAGCTCCTTTGACTGCATGTTGTCTGTTCACAGCAAAATCTTCCACATGCAAGCACCACACCTCAAATCAACTCCAGGCCTTTTATCTGCTTAATTGATAAGGATATAACGACGGACTTGTCCACACCTGCCCATGAAATAGTCTTTGAGTCAATTGTCCAATTACTTTGAGCCCCTGAAATGAAGGGATTGTGTTCAAAAAATGCTTTAGTTGCCTCACATTTTTATGCAATCGTTTTGTTCACCCCATTGAATTAAAGCTGAAAGTCTGCACTTCAACTGCATCGGAGTTATTTCATTTCAAATTCATTGTGGTGATGTACAGAACCAAATTAGAAAAAAGTTGTCTCTGTCCAAATATTTATGGACCTAACTGTATATCCTAACTACTCAACTCTCAATTACTCCATGATGTAAAACAGCTCATTTATCTATTACCTAATGAAGAAACTGTTAAAAGAAGTTATTGATGTGAAGGTTTCTGCACATCAACCTACAATCAGGATAAGAGAGACAAAATGGGGGTTCAGTGCTCTCATGCAGAGGGATGGCTCACCTTCTAAGGCCAGCGTTTATCAACCTTTAAGTATTTGCGACCCAAGTTTTCATAACAGTTTTAATCTTGCTGCCCTAAAGTTTTTTTGAAACTCTAATAAAATTTATTCCTATATTTTTTGCTGCCGATACACCGCTACAAGTTTCAAATTTCCACTACGAACAGCGAAATAACGCCACATATGACAACATTCGCGCCCCCTTTTTTTGTTACCCCACAGTTTGAGAACCGCTGACTTAAGCAATAAGGGCTTCTTATTAAGCAATTGGGTTGGAACAAAAACCTGCAGCCACTCCGGCCCTCCAGGAATGACTTTGCCCACCCCTGCTCTCGACAAAGTAAAAGTCATGACAAGTTTTCTGTAGGCGAACCTGTGGAAGGATCATTACCGAGTCTCGAGTGGCGAGAGCAGAAGGACGGCATTTCCCATTGGGATTAATAAAGTATCTATCTATCTATCTGCCTGGCTCAGTCTCCCCAGCATTCTAACCCCATTTTTCCCACAGGATGAATGCTTCTTCAGTGTCCACATGCAGTTTTCATAACTGTGGGGTATTTCAGGAACATAACTGCAGCAGATTGACTCTATTTTTAGGGTTCAGTATTATCCTTGGATTTCACTAATCTGTGGTGGATCATGGAACGTATCATCCATAGATGCAGGTGGACTACCGTAGATATGTTTTTAAGTCTCTAAAGATGAGTCCAATGATAAGGCCAGATGGTCAATGAGGACAGGAAAAAACATCAAAAACTCCAAAATCTGCAGGGGTTCAAGGCCAAAATACCAGCCAGCCCTCACTGGGCAGCAGAGCTCTCTACATTGTGGAGACGTTAGCCATTGTAATCTGACAAGTCATCAGGGAAGGTGTAGGTGTCGTTAATTAAACTGAACAAAACTGCGCGTCCCACAGTTTGAGAACCGCTGTCCTAGGCTGACCATGTCATGTGAAGGCACGTCCTGGTCATATGTTGTGCCTGTGTGTTTTCTGGTGATTGATAGACAATGCTCATGCTCATCTGTGATTTATTTTTCTACAATGCATTATACATTCAAATATAGCTGAAAGTCATCTAAGCGTATGCTTGGATTTATACTCCTCTGCACTTTCAGTGAGGCCCACTGACTCTCAACAAAGCCCTTCCTCTCATTACACCTGTCGAAATTTATGTGCAGTGAACCATCACCTCCTACTGAAGGTCTCCAGGTGCTCTCAGCGTCAGAAGTGCTGATGCAGGCCAGGCAGCAGACGCTGCAGTTAAAGACTTAGTAAATTCAATCTGAGGTGCGAAATTTCAAACGCGTGGGCTGTAAATTACTGACAAATGTGTGATGGAGCACAGAACTGGAAGGCTTCACACTGTGTTATTTGAAAACAGAAAATACAAAACATTAACGGGTTCTGCTCACCACAGAGGCATCCATTACAGATTACACAAAAGATTGACAATGCAAGACCCCTGAAATAAAGGCTCACCAAATGCAATACTCCTGAAGCTTTATCAATGTGTTGAGTAAAAGGAATAAAACTAGAGAAACGCTAAGTGCAGACAAGCCAAGCTAAGCCCAGCCCTAGGCTCTAGAAATGGTGTCATTCCTTCTGCACAGTGAGCTGCCGAGAAATTAGCTGTACCCTCAGAGGCACAGCCATCTGACGGCAGAACAGCCCACGAGTTGCAATGTTCACCGCACAAACTACAAGAATGACGTAAGTGACAACCTCACTGTCAGCGCTGCTACCGTATGTTCACTCTTTTCAGATTAGGTACCTGGTTTGTGGTGCAGTTTTTTCCTTCAGAATGGACCTTCCCAGAAATGACATCAGATGTCCACTTTGCCAGCCAGTAGTCAATGGCAAGCAAGACAGAATGCTTAAAGAACTGGGAGAACAGCAGGAGAAGGAGGAGAAGAAAGCCGGCTGAGCTGAGGTACGTCCCGCAGGCCCTCCAGGGCATCTTAGCCCGCTGGCGCAGGACTGATGATAGGTTGTCTTCATCGTCACTTTCAACTGAATCTCCTGTGATAAAACAAGAGAAGACTGAAATATACAAAATGTATAAAACATCACGTTGATTAATGAAAGGAGCCATGTGTGAATTTAGAAGCCAGTGGTGGGTTGCTGATTTCCAAATTGTCAGGATGGCACAAGTTGCAAGCTGGTTTGGGTCCTAAATGATTGTGTCTTCTCTTCATGAAAAAGGAAACGTTTATAAAGGTTGTATAGCTCCTTTCATAATGAACATGATGCGACTTGTCATACAGAAATTTAAGTGTCACTTTTTGACCTGTAGCTCCTTCTTTCTTGCAGTAGAAACCCTCAGCAGTCACACACAGAACTTGATTTAAGAGAGCATGCTCATAAAAAAAACTGCAAAAAGCACTGAAACAAGCCCTTCAACTTCGGTGACATGTCAGCCATGCTAGAGAAATGACTGGACTTTTGTACTGCAGCTGGGAGGAGAACAAAAGTGTGACTCATTGGAAGGAAGGTAGCATAGCTCAACCTACGCAGCAGCTTGTGGTGGGCAAGTCCTGAAATGTCCCACCAGATAAAGAGATGTAAGCAGCCTCTGTTAATGAGTCCATTCTGCCCCTTTCTTGGCTCTTTCCTTGGTTACACTTCTATGCTTCTGTGTATTTGTGTACTCATTTCATTTCATCCATTATCCAACCCGCTATATCCTAACTACAGCGTCATGGGGTCTGCTGGAGCCAATCCCAGCCAACACAGGATGCAAGGCAGGAAACAAACCCCAGGCAGGGTGCCAGCCCACCGCAGGGCACACCCATACACACCAAGCACAATTTAGAATTGCCAATCCACCTAACCTGCATGTCTTTGGACTGTGGGAGGAAACCGACGCAGACACGGGGAGAACATGCAAACTCCACGCAGGTAGGACCCGGGAAGAGAACCCAGGTCTCCAAACTGTGAGGCAGCAGCACTACCCACTGCACCACCGTGCTGCCCTGTACTCATATCTTGTTGCTGAATCCCACTCCACATAATATGTTAACCCTTGGCAACTTCAGGAGTGGGAGACCCTATAAAAGAGAAGCCCTGATGGATAGAGTATATGGGACACCGGGGACTAAAAGAAATGGGAAATGAGCATTACTAGAACATACTGTGTCACCTTCTCAGTAGCATACTGGGGTGCTTTTTACACCTCCATGAATCGTATGTACTTGACTCATTGACCAACTTAGGTGAAATATTGTGAGCAAGTACTCTTTCACTGACACTGTGGTTGTAATTCTTTTTTGAAGGTTTGCAATTGGCCTTGTTGCACCCTGACAGGATAGTTATTCCTAGGAGACTCGTGCTAGCTAGTCTACTTGTCCTTTATATATACTGTACTTATTAATTGGTTGCAGAAGGCCCAGGAAAAACTTATTGGTGTCCACTGCCAGCTTTCCCCTCACATTCATGAACAGGCCACACAGCACTCAAATAAGTCACAGCATCCAACCTGCTGACATGCCGAGAAAAGAAAGTATAAGAGAGTAAATGCTCAATGTCATGGTTGATATACTATGGTCTGTAGGAATCACTGCATGCCAGCACTGCATGAGTAGAGAATTAGGAATTTAAAGTTTATATACCAACAGGAACATCAGGAGCTGAGTGAAAAGGCAGAACAAAAAAGAAATGAAATATGAAAAAGTGTCCCACATGGTGAAGGAACGGTTGCCTGCAGTTACCAAACCTCCAAGATGTGACGGTTAAAAACTTCTCCCTGTCAAAAATTACAAAAACTTCATACAAACATCCATCTGCAAGCTGAGCGTGATCAGCAACATTTACCTTCATCTTCTTCCTCGTTCTTCCCAGCAAGTTCCCTGGAGTACATGGCGCGGCGCAAATTCTTCCTCTCCAGAGCTGTGTTGCTTTCAGCTACTGTCTCCTGAAAGGTATATATGTAGTAGAAAAGCAAGTGACATAAGGACATTAGAGACATCTGGACAAGAACAGGCCATTCAAGCCCAATAAAGCTCACCAATCCTCTATTGTAGGCATGGAGCTGGACAGTTTGACATCTGTGGCAGAGCGACGGGCGCTGAGCAGACTCCTGTCAATCATGGAGAATCCACTGAACAGGATCATCTCCAGACAGAGGAGCAGCTTCAGCGACAGACTGCTGTCACCGTCCTGCTCCACTGACAGACTGAGGAGATCGTTCCTCCGTCACACTATGCGACTCTTCAATTCCACCCGGGGGGGGTAAACGTTAACATTTAACATTATACAAAGTTATTGTCTGTTTTTTAACTGCATTATTATCAATCTTTAATTTAATATTGTTTATTGTATCAGATGTGGCAGGTGGCCGGGTGCGGCCCTCAATCAGCCGCCTATTTAAGGAGCCGCCGCCCTGCAATCAAGGCTGGAGTCGGGTGAGGAGGTGGACGAGGTCTGAGGAGGCGGCAAGGAGAGGCCCTGAGTGTGTGTGTGCGCAGTGAAGAGACGGCTTGGAGGAGAAGCCAGGATAGTGAAGAGACTGTGGGGGGTGTTTGGTGGCGGTGCACTTAGTGACTGTAAATAGTGAGTAGTGTAAATAAACGTGTGGTGATGGACTGCAACGTGTCTGCCTGTCTGTGTCCGGGCTGTACCCTTCTACACAGTACACTGCTGCTGGAGAATGTGAATTTCCCCTTGAGATTAATAAAGTATCTATCTATCTATCTATCTATCTATCTATCTATCTATCTATCTATCTATCTATCTATCTATCTATCTATCTATCTATCTATCTATCTATCTATCTATCTATCTATCTATCTAGCCCACCAAATTTCTCAAAAATAACATCAAGTCTAGTTGGTAGATAGCAGGACATGATTCCACCACCATGTCCTGCATAATGGACTACTTCACTTTTAGGCCATGGAGTACTGTACTGGTTTCCTTTCCCATTTACATTGTGCAACTCAGACTTTAGATCAGAGGTCACTAACAGGCCGACCTGCTTTCCGGGTCCGGACCCAGAAGCTGTCTCATACGGACCCAGACTTACAGTCAAAACAGAAGGTTATGATTGAAAACCTGACGGGGCGCTTCTATTTTATCCGGCGCAGCTTTTGGAGTCTTTACGGTAATGTTTTAGTGGATGAGGAAATGCACAGACCAATTGTATGCACGTTAGGCCATTTCAAGTGATACCATCAGCCAATCAAGTCTGTGGATTCTAGGTGGAAGAAAGTGAGAGATACAGACGACTGCGCTGGACAAAGAGAAGATGGGTGAGACGGAGAAAGGGACAGAAAAATAAGGAACAAATGGCGCTCTCCAAAAAATAAGGAAAGTGGACAGAGAAAATAGTTAGACAACATGATCTTCCGGACCATTGCTTCAAGAAATTTTCTCTATTTGGACCTCTTTAGATTTTAGTTGAATACCCCTGCTTCAGATGCAATACCAAGTCATGCCATGTACAGAAATTTACAGGTGACACACCCGTAGTTGGGAGTACCAGCGGCCGTCGGGAGAATGAAGACTAGACACTTGTGTAAGACCTTGTTGAATGATGCAAAGTGAACTTCCTGCAGCTCAACATCAGTAAGACAATAGAGGTGAGAGCAGACATCAGGAAGGTCAAACCCACACTGCCCACAGTCCTCACTGATGGTGAAGATGTGGAGGAGGCGAGGACATACGAATACCTTGGGCTGCATCTGAATAACACGAGTGGACAGCCTGAATGGAGAGCCAACACAGATGTTTAATACAAGAAGGGTCAGAGTCTCCTCTGTTTCCTGAGGCGGCTGAGGTCACTTGATGTATGCAGGTCACTCTTATTCGTTTTTTTACCAGTCTGTAGTGTCTAGAGTATTTTCCTGTGCTGTGGAAATGGCATACGTGCAGGTAATAAAAACAGACTAAATACAGTAAAAGGCTGGTTCAATCTTGGGAGTCAGGCTGGACTCACTGGAGGAAGTGGTAGAACAGACGGTCACTCAGGAAGCTGATTACTATCCTGGAAAACAACTCTCATCCTTGTATAAAGGTTTGGCTAAACAGATGAGCACATTTAGTAAAAGAATTGAGACAAGTGCGTTACTCCAAGGAGCAGCATGTGAGGTTGTTTCTACCCTCAGTCATCAGGCTCTATAATGAGTACCCCCTTTGGCTGAGGTGATCTTAAATGGTAATAAGCTCATCTAGCGGAAATCTTCACAGACATTGATGCTATGTGCAATAAACTGTGCCAAGGACTGACATCTTGTATTGTAAAATTGTGTTCAATCCTCATCATTTTACATTTAGAGGATACCTGCCTACACTTTGTTAAAGGATAAATTTGCATTTTTCAAGTCAAGCTTATTTCTTCACAATCATGGTAGTGTGGACACAGACAGGAAGACATGTTAAAGTCACCACCACACGTTTATTTACAAGTCTATTATTTACAGTTTAAGTGCCTCAACCCACAGACTCCCTAAAGTCCAGGCTAACCACACTATGCTTCACTCTTCAGGCCGCCTCCTGTCTCTCCTCCAAGACCTCATCCATCTTCCACCCGATTCCAGCCCCTGAATGAAGGGAGGCGGCCCCTTTTATAAGCACCCGGATGTGCTCCGGCAATCTCCCACCGACACGCCCCAGTGTGGCACAAGTGCCGGCTGTATCCCCGGAAGCACTCCAGGTGTCCCCACTCGTCTTCCCCCCAGCACTTCCTGGTGTGGCAGAAGTGCTGGGGTCCAGGGTCCTCCAGGCATGGGGGCGCCCCCTGGCGGTGACCATGGGCCCCAACAGGGTTGAGCTTCCCAGCTCTGTACCCGTGGCCCCCAAAGGAACCAGGGTGGTCACCCCCTCGTGGTCTGGAGGAGGTGTGAGCCCTCCTCCGGTCCTCCTGGGCGTCCCGGCTGGGTGCCACCCCCAGCCGCATGCCACAGTAGATATTAATATGCTACAAAACTATGCTTTAAAGTGAAGTGTTTTTGATAAATTTATAAATAATTTGTCTGTTCTAGCAGCTTACTATGAAGCTCTATGGAAGCCCACATCCATATCCAATAAATAAAAAAGCCCCAGTTGCTGATTACGCCTGCATTATCAATCTACCCGGAGCAAGCAGTGTCTTCCTTAGAGTGAAGAGTATGTGTAATAGTAAGTGTGAATTCTTTCTGTTATTATTGTCTAGCTATTGTGATGGACAGCACACATGGTTGGTCGTCCCAGCCAGGTTGGTGCAAGGTTCCTTCAAAGGCACAAGAACGAAGGTGAGAATTGTCCTGTCTCAGCCAGGAGATTGGAGGAGATGCCAATGTGGAAGTGTGTACACTGGCATTCTGGCAATGTTAGACCAAGGAATTATACATGGCTGGGAGGCAAGTGTGATGGAAGAACAGGGGGACACAACCTATCAGGGCTATACGCTCACCATATATATTAGGTTACAGTATCCCTGAGCAGTGCTACCAGTATGGACACCCACAAGGCATGTTGGGAACTGTAGTCACATGGGGCAGCATTGTTTGGCTACATGGGTGCCATCAGAGGGTGCTGCAGGAATCTATGATCCCATCATTGTGGGGATTCCATGTGACCTGGAAGTGCTTATTACAGGCCATCCCCTGGCACCAGAAGTACTCCCGATAAAAGAAGCCACTCTGCATTTTCCAGGCGTGTTGGAGTCGGATGGAAGAGCACAGAGCTCGCCAGGGAGGAGTGGAAGAAAGAAGAAGAGAGAAGCTGGTTTTATATTGTGCTTGTGCAAAGCATATTAAGAAGCCTTTGTAAAGGTTATTAGTAGAAATAAAACCTTTTATTTAAACTCAGGACCTGTGTCTGTGAAGTTGTGTCTGGGGTGCTGCAATGCCCCCTGGTGTCTACAGCGCAGAAAAATCAAGGGTACAGTAGAAAAAGACGAATGAGAAAGTTGGCAAAGAAACAAAACTCACAGCTCGTCTGCTTTTAAAATGTTTGTATCTCACAACAATGGTTTGCTTTTAGCTTTTTCCTTTGTGTTTTGCAATGAGTATGCAGTCTGAAAATGCAGATCATCCATCCATCCATGCATTATCCAACCTGCTATATCCCAACTACAGGGTCACGGGGTCTGCCGGAGCCAATGCCAGCCAACACAGAACATTTATGGCTTGAAAAATGGACATATTTAAGGCTTTTCAATCACATATGGACATGGGGTTCCATACAGCCCCATTGTAAGGTGCAAGAACAGACAAAGTATTTTTAAAAATTATAAAGAAACGCACTTCACTTTAGAACACAGCTTTTAATGTGGTGAATTAATATATACCATGATTGTGAAGAAACAATGTTGACTTGTAAAATACCAAACTTATCCTTAATCTACTTATAGATAACTCTTGTTTTTATTTGTGTATTTGTACCTTGTTAGCATGTTTAAGACTGTTATAATTCTTATTATATACATATTATCAATCTTTAATTTATTATTGTTTTTTTGTATCAGTATGCTACTGCTGGAAAATGTGAATTTCCCCTTAGGATTAATAAAGTATCTATCTATCTATCTATCTATCTATCTATCTATCTATCTATCTATCTATCTATCTATCTATCTATCTATCTATCTATCTATCTATCTATCTATTATATAGTGCCTTTCACTCTATCTATCTATCTATCTATCTATCTATCTATCTATCTATCTATCTATCTATCTATCTATCTATCTATCTATCTATCTATCTATCTATTATATAGTGCCTTTCACTCTATCTATCTATCTATCTATCTATCTATCTATCTATCTATCTATCTATCTATCTATCTATCTATCTATCTGTGCCATTTTGCCTGCTGCTGTAACTGTGCAATTTCCTTTGAGATTAATAAAGTTTCTATCTCTCTATCTAAACTACAGGCTACATAAAGTAAACACACTACATACAGTCAGGACGCACGGCAGTCAATAATGAGGGAGCAGTGGGGCTAATCTAAAGCTAAATAACACCTCTTATCAAGAAGCTAATATTCTGTCTAATATCATAATTAATAAACAAGCAATATGATTATAATCCTCAACCTTACAGAAGTCCAACTGTTCCGTGATGTGGACATTCAATCCACAAGCAAGTCAAAACCTTTGATAGATAGATAGATAGATAGATAGATAGATAGATAGATAGATAGATAGATAGATAGATAGATAGATAGATAGATAGATAGATAGATAGATAGATAGATACTTTAGTAATCCCAAGGGGAAATTCACACAGCGTGTAAGAATTCATGTCTAAGTAGTAAAAAGTGTCCAGGGAACGAGTCCACATAAAAGAAAGTGGTAGGAATGATCAGTGAAATAGAGAAAAAGTTAGAAAGATAAAGTCATACACGGAGCTGCGGGAAAGGCTGCCACATGTGGCGGCATCTGAGTCATCAATATTGTATTTGTATAAGAAAGCTTCAATAATACCTCTTACTGGAAGGCTGACCTGTTCATTTTAATGTTAAGTTTTGTTTAGTAGCTCATTAATAATAAACTAAAAATATAAGTGTCTCCCTTAACATGTGAGCAGTTCTTTGATTCAGCCCGACAGATTTATACAATCAAGACCCGTGGAGGTGCCTCCTTTTCTCTTCCATGTTCTTCAGTAAATCAAATTCAGTGATCAACTGACCCTCTTACAGTACCTGAAGTGCGCATGATCTGTATGCATGCTTTATATAAGAATAACTACAAAAAGTAATGTTTACCTCTTGTAGGAATTAAATAGCATGAGTAAAAACGTATATGTGCTTAGACCGAGCTGAATACTCTTGCAGTTAGACATGTCAGCCTTTTCTCCCCCTTCTTATTGCCCAGGGTGTCTCAAACGTTGGCCACTCTGACCTTTTCCAGTCCCTGGTCCTGTCTGTTCATCAGAGATTTCCAGTGTTCAAACAGCTCTGGCTCGCTGTTCTGAATATCCTTCAATGTCCCCTCTTTCTGTATGGTACCATCCTTCATGGCAATAATCTGCAGGAAAACGTGACTGTGGTGATTAAATTGAAAAGCCTCTGCCATCCTCCAAAAGAAATTCTCAACCACAGAATCGCATTACCAGATTTGATTTGAATGAGAAACGGCTCTGAATGTCTGACTCACTAACTCATTCACTGTAATGTAATTTACAAACCCACTAATAATAAAACTACATTATTTTTATCAGGTTCCAAGGTATCACATGAAACTTTATGAAAGCAATCATCAGTTAATCAGAATATTAAAGATGAAGGCATCTGTTGTAAGTGTCTTGTTTCCTCACCCAGTCCGCATGTGGCAGATACTGCAGTTTGTGTGTAACCAACACGACCGTTCTCTTCTCCTCCCTTAACATCTTAAGGATACCCTCCTGCATGAGGTGGTCACTGAGATGGATGTCAAGAGCAGAGAAAGGGTCATCCTAAGCAAAAGAGAGAAGTCATTTAAGTTCTTATTTATAAAATTCAAGCCAAAGAGAGCTATCCCAGTAGCACCCAATGAGGAATACTCCATTGTATTTTAAAGGATATCCTCATCCATCCAATTTCTAAATCCACTTATCCAGGGCAGGGTCATGGGAAAGATGGAGCCAATCCCAACAAGTGTCGGGCGCAAGGTAGAAACAATACTTGAGCAGGGCGCTAGTCCACGGCAGGGCGGATACACACACACATACAGACACACACACACATGTACACCAGGGCCAATTTAGCAATGCCAGTTCTACTAACCCTCACATCTTTGGACTGTGGCTATATTCTTAACACATTTCATTGTGTTGTCCAAGGTTACAAATTGGCAACTAAACTTTTCTTTGCACAGCATCCTTCAGAACAAGTACAATATTCATTTACAATACAATATGGTTTTTTTTCCTAGAAGGGATAGATGTCTACAGGTTACATGACAATACTATGGAATATCAGATAATGCTCGATTCTGCACTTAAACTGGGAGATAACTTACAAAGAAAAATATGAGGTAGCGGGAAGGGGCTGCCTCCTTACAGACCCTGCATCATGGGTTCACATTCTGCAGAGTGATGTTCATGTTCAAATAGTTCAGGGGAGAGTCCTGAGGCTTTGGAAAACATCTTGCATCACCCCAGTCCCAAAGGTATCATGTTTTGGTGAGCTGAATGACTTCTGGCCTGTCGCTCTGATGTCACATGTGATGAAGACCATGGAGCGGCTGCTGCTTCACCACCTGAGGTCACAGGTCCGTCATGCCCTCGACCCTCTGCAGTTTGCATAGCAGGAGAAGGTGGGAGCGGAGGATGCCATCATCTACATGCTACACTGATCCCTCTCCCACTTGGACAGAGGCAGTGGTGCAGCAAGAATTATGTTTCTGGACTTCTCTAGCGCCTTCAACACAATCCAACCTCTGGTCTTTAGGGACAAGCTGACAGAGATGGGAGTAGATTCATACCTGGTGGCATGGATCGTGGACTATCTTACAGACAGACCGCAGTATGTGCGTCTCAGGAACTGCAGGTCTGACATTGTGGTCAGCAGCACAGGAGTGCCGCAGGGGCCTGTACTTTGTTCGATCCTGTTCAGCCTATATACATCGGACTTCCAATACAAGTCAGAGTCCTGCCATGTGCAAAAGTTCGCTGACGACACTGCTATCGTGGGCTGCATCAGGAGTGGGCAGGAGGAGGAGTATAGGAACCTAATCAAGGACTTTGTTAAATGGTGCGAATCAAACCACCTACAACTGAGCACCAGCAAAACCAAAGAGCTGGTGGTGGATTTTAGGAGGACCAGACCCCTCATGGACCCCGTGATCATCAGAGGTGACTGTGCACTGAGGGTGCAGACCTATAAATACCTGGGAGTGCAGCTGGATGATAAATTGGACTGGACTGCCAATACTGATGCTCTCTGTAAGAGAGGACAGAGCCGACTATATTCCTTAGAAGGCTGGCAATAAGATGCTGCAGATGTTCTATCAGATGGTTGTGGCAAGTGCCCTCTTCTATGCGGTGGTGTGCTGGGGAGGCAGCATAAAGAAGAAGGACACCTCATGCCTGGACAAACTGGTGAGGAAGGCAGGCTCTATTGTAGGCACGGAGCCGGACAGTTTGACATCTGTGGCAGAGCGACGGGCGCTGAGCAGACTCCTGTCAATCATGGAGAATCCACTGCATCCACTGAACAGGATCATCTCCAGACAGAGGAGCAGCTTCAGCGACAGACTGCTGTCACCGTCCTGCTCCACTGACAGACTGAGGAGATCGCTCCTCCACCACACTATGTGAGTCTTCAATTACATTGGGGGGGTAAATGTTAACATTATACAAAGTTATTGTCTGCCTGTATACCTGCATTGTTATCACTCTTTAATTTAATATTGTTTATTATCAGTCTGCTGCTGCTGGAGTATGGGAATTTTCCCTTGGGATTAATAAAGTATCTATCTATCTATCTATCTATCTATCTATCTATCTATCTATCTATCTATCTATCTATCTATCTATCTATCTATCTATCTATCTATCTATCTATCTATCTATATTTTAATTATATAGCGCCTTTCACTCTATCTATCTATCTATCTATCTATCTATCTATCTATCTATCTATCTATCTATCTATCTATCTATCTATCTATCTATCTATCTATCTATCTATCTATATTTTAATTATATAGTGCCTTTCACTCTATCTATCTATCTATCTATCTATCTATCTATCTATCTATCTATCTATCTATCTATCTATCTATCTATCTATCTATCTATCTATCTATCTATCTATCTATCTATCTATCTAGAGTTTGCACATTATTTATGGTGTAGGAAAATTTGAGGAATGTTGGATTTATTGATTTATGGCATTTGGGGAAGTTTGGAGGAGTTTAAGAAAGTCTGGAAGTTTTGATTTAGAACATTTAATGTTTAATACTTTGATTGTTTGAGAGAGAGAAAGAGGTGAGGAGCACGCACTGATACAACGCATTGCTGCACCCACCACATGATGAACCAACTGAGGATCCCAGATTAGGACCCGAGTGTAGCCATGTAACGGGTGACACCTCAGCACCACACTAGTTCAGGTGGTGGCTGGAGTGCCAGTTCTGCCACCAGTCCCCAGGTTTTTCCCTGCAGGTTGGAGGGCTGGATGCAGATTAACGTCATACCCAGGACAGAGCAATTGCAGGTTAAGGGCCTTGCTGAAGGGCCCAATGAAGTAGAGTTACTTTTGGCGTTTACGGGATTTGAACCGACAACCTTCCGATTACCGGTGCAGATCCCCAGGCTCAGAGCCACCACTCTGCCCACTCCGACTGCTTGCATCACCTTAATAGTGAAAATATTTGAGAAGTAGATAACAGTGTCATGCTGTATTAAAGTGCTTGCAGGCAGACGGTACATCTGAGTGCTCGAATTGGAAATTCCATGTGAACGCTCTACCAACTCATAAATACAATGCAGTACAATTTGGACAAACCAAAGCTACCTGAGTTGTCCGGTTTGTAGATGTAATTCTGATCTTCCACCTTAGTCAATTGTTTAAAATAAAACATATGACCTGATCAGCCACAAATGACATGTTTTGGTTGAATTGCATTTGGAATGAAGCAAACCTTGTTTAAATACGCTCTTTATTTATACAAAAAAATGCCATTTACCTTTAATTGCTTTTTTTGACAGGCCAAGAAAAAAATAACAGTGACCTTACATTCTGAATTGTTTAGCGTTTTTGATGCTATTATTATGCTGTGCACACTAAGGACCTTATTTTGATCCTCAGATCACATCTTGTCTGTTTATGTGAATGGCTTAACCAATTTTCACAAAATTATGCATGTAGGTTGCTGTTGGTCCAACTTAAAATGAGGGCTTTATGTCATTTCATGAATTACATCAGGAGGAAAAGGGTTATAATGGGGCAACAATCCAAAAATTGTTCATTATTCCAAAATGGCTGAGTTGACCTTACAGGAATTTTTCAAGATTAAAAAAGCAGAACAACCCTAAAATCTAGGCTACATGGCGTTTCAAAAATGTAATTGGGGATGGTTGGTGTAATGGGGGCATCTCTGCAAAATGACAAAGTCAAAAAGTGTTGGATCAACACTAAAGGGGGAAATAGTTCACCCATGAACTCCCAATTACGACACGCTGCACAAAACATCACTCTTCTTCCCTGGTGTACCGCGTCATATGCCGCATGGACTCTCACATTTGGGAGCCCATGAACTCCTGATTGTGCTGCAGTTTGTACCACCGCATTGCTCTTCATAGCTGCCTCCCAGGTGCACTGAGCTACTTTGTCACACAAGGCGCCACATCAAAGAAATAAGGGTGGGATGTCCCCTTGTCCCCTGTGAATTTGTGATTATTTTGATGCAAGGAAGTGGGATTAGTCAAGCTCTACCTGTATATGCTTTATGAAGTTTGAAGAATTTCATTGGGCACTGGCAATAGCAGGATCAACACCCCAAAAGCCACAAATTATTCCAAAACAGAGGACTGGATATTCATGAGGTTTTGCACTGTAACATGTGTGTGTATGGGAGACCAGCTGAAGCGCTTTGGTGATGGCAATTACCTGGTGGACCAGGGGTTGGCGCTATGTTCTAATGCCTTCTCTCCTCCTGTCTCTGCAGAACAGAAGATTGACTGCCACTCCATCAGTGACGTCACTTCCGCTGTCCGTCCACCTGGCCCTGCCTGTTTCTGCCACATGACCACTTAACCTGGGGACCATTCATCTTGTCCTAGTTCAGCAACAAACTCACATCTTAAAAGACATCTCTGCAATTTGCTGCATGCCTTTTGTTGTTTTCTTTCTTTCAATTATATAGGGTCACCAAGGTGGTGCCCCAACTCTTTTATCATTGTCAGTCTCATCTTTACAGCATGTGTATTATCGTTATCCCAACTTAATATAAAGAGTTTCAAGAAGTTTCAAAACCTTCACCATGAACAGAGGGAACAACATTTGTTTTGGCAGTTTGCATGTCGTATCAACAAATGAATTATTTAACAAGCCGTCCAGTTCATTAATGTGGCTTTAAACATCTATTTGTGAAATCTCAGCAAAATATAAAGAAGTATCACTCGTGGTGCCAACCCAGCAAGTACTTATGGCGATTATGGAATCCAAACATACACAAAAAGAACAAATCCTTAACTCTTGGCAGCAGGGACATTGATGGAGAGGTAGTGGAGACGACAGATGGAACAAGTGGGTCAACATTTTAAAACCACATAAATATCTACTTTTTTTTTACCTTAAGCCCATTATACAAATATACCCTGGACAATGCCAGGTACTTTGGCTGGTATTAGAATGAACACAAATAAACATCGATCCCAGAAAAAGTAACAGGAAAGTCTTATATTTTCTAAAAGCTTATGACATCTTGAGATTCCCAGAATTGTCCCTGAAGTGCCTTGCTATTCCACGAATTTGTTACATTTCCCAAAAAGCACACCTGATTCAAACTATTAAGGTACTGATCAGCCAAATCAGGAGTGCTAGTCATGTAACAAATTAATGGGTGTACTGGATGGCAACCACAAATACTGAAGGGACTCAAAGATAGGACTGGAGAAGACTCAGCTAACAAATGGCCACACTGACATTGTTTGTACCAACAAGGTGGCAGCAGCACAACAAACGAGATTTGCAAAATGTCATAAAGAAATCTGAAGAAAAAAAGCTGAAGGAGACCCCAACAACTGCCTGATAAACAGGACTTAAAGTTAAAGTGTTTGAACACAAGCTTCAGCCACGCAAGTCGTTCTTGTTACTTTTATTGTTTCAGCATTTACTTCTGTCTAAGCTGATATTATGCAGTGTTTTTTCAAACAAAATAATACTTACTTCTCAGATCACTACCTTTCAAAATAACTTTCTTGGGTAGTAGAAGACTTCTGTGTGGTGCTGTAAGTAAAGTTAAGATTCAAATGTTCTGTTTGTATCAAGTTACTCATTCTTAGAAATGAAACAGAAAAGAACTGCATGTTGCTCTGATTTCAGTAGGATGGTGAAATGGAAACTCGTCTTTTTGGGATTTTAAATATATCAATCTATCTATCTAAAAGGTTAACAGAATGCTGGGTAATACAGCAACAGTGTGTTGTGGCGTGACGTGACGTGTCACTGCAGCAGGGACGTTCTTAGGCATACGTGAAGTACGCATCCGCATAGGGCCCTGACCGTGAGGGGGGCCCCGACTTACAATTTTTTTTTTTTTTTGTCGGGATGTAGGCCTGGGGCCCCTGTCATGCCCCTGGCACTGCAGCCGTCTGTGCCAGTCCCTCACGTCGTGTGTCACGATACCCTCCTCATCCTAAATTTTACCGCTCTGAGTTGAATTTGGAGGGGAAGGATAGGAGCAGGGGCAGCAGGCAGGGATTCGAGGACATGGCCATGGGACAGGGAATGTATAAATAGCGATCACTCCGTCTGGATAAACCATTGCACAACGTGGATCGGTGGCGGATGGTGCGTTTTGAGACTATCATATATTATTATTTGGATTATTAGATTAAACATAAACCTAATACATCACATAGGTGAAATTCAGGAAATTCAGTTTAGTGTATCTCTTAGTCTTATTAACAATGGTAATTTATTATCCAAACTAGTCATTTATCCATCCATCCATCCATCCATCCATTGTCTCCCGCTTATCCGAGGTCGGGTCGCGGGGGCAGCAGCTTGAGCAGAGATGCCCAGACTTCCCTCTCCCCGGCCACTTCTTCTAGCTCTTCCGGGAGAATCCCAAGGCGTTCCCAGGCCAGTCGAGAGACATAGTCCCTCAAGCGTGTCCTGGGTCTTCCCCGGGGCCTCTTCCCGGTTGGACGTGCCCGGAACACCTCACCAGGGAGGCGTCCAGGAGGCATCCTGATCAGATGCCCGAGCCACCTCATCTGACTCCTCTCGATGCGGAGGAGCAGCGGCTCTACTCTGAGCCCCTCCCGGATGACTGAGCTTCTCACCCTATCTTTAAGGGAAAGCCCAGACACCCTGCGGAGGAAACTCATTTCAGCCGCTTGTATTCGCGATCTCGTTCTTTCGGTCACTACCCATAGCTCATGACCATAGGTGAGGGTAGGAACATAGATCGACTGGTATATTGAGAGCTTCGCCTTGCGGCTCAGCTCCTTTTTTACCACGACAGACAGATGCAGAGCCCTCATCACTGTGGACGCCGCACCGATCTGCCTGTCGATCTCACACTCCATTCTTCCCTCACTCGTGAACAAGACCCCGAGATACTTGAACTCCTCCACTTGAGGCAGGATCTCGCTACCAACCCTGAGAGGGCACTCCACCCTTTTCCGGCTGAGGACCATGGTCTCGGATTTGGAGGTGCTGATTCCCATCCCAGCCGCTTCACACTCAGCTGCGAACCAATCCAGGGAGAGCTGAAGATCACGGCCTGATGAAGCAAACAGGACAACATCATCTGCAAAAAGCAGTGACCCAATCCTGAGTCCACCAAACCGGACCCCCTCAACACCCTGGCTGCGCCTAGAAATTCTGTCCATAAAGTTATGAACAGAATTGGTGACAAAAGGCAGCCCTGGCGGAGTCCAACTCTCACTGGAAACGGGTTCGACTTACTGCCGGCAATGCGGACCAAGCTCTGGCACCGATCGTACAGGGACTGAACAGCCCTTATCAGGGGGGCCGGTACCCCATACTCTCGGAGTTCCCCCCACAGGATTCCCCGAGGGACACGGTCGAATGCCTTTTCCAAGTCCACAAAACACATGTAGACTGGTTGGGCAAACTCCCATGCACCCCCCAAGACCCTGCTAAGGGTATAGAGCTGGTCCACTGTTCCGTGACCAGGATGAAAACTTCCCATGGGCTCACCTCCTATGGGAGGGGCCAAGGAGGTCGGGTGCAGTGTGAGTTGGGTGGTGGCCAAAGGCGGGGACCTTGGTGGTCCGATCCTCGACTACAGAAGCTGGCTCTTGGGACTAGTCATTTAGCCCGTTACAATAACGGGCGCTAGAACAGTAGTAAACATTAGGAACAGTCTATATTAAATGGCAAGGGACTTTGACCTCATTCTTTTTGTTGGTCGTATTTTTCTTTCTTTCAGCCTTTCGTTTGTTGATGTTTACTTGCTGAGCTGACCGTTCTTCATGGGCTGCCGTCATGTATTGTGTGTCTTTAATTTTCTGTGACAGTAATACTGTCTTGTACGGCTCTATTCAATAAGGGCGCGCACAAAAAGGCGAGCTTCAAAAGGGCGACCTCAATTGAGCGCGGCGAATAAAGGAGTTCGTAGATAATTTAGTTCAAATGGCACTGGAATATGTGAAGAGCAACAAAGGTGCAGATCTTTATTTACGCGCGCCTTTATTCGCTGCGCCCAATTGAGGTCGCCCTTTTGAGGCTCGCCTTTTTGTGTCCGCCCTTATTGAAGGATACCGTCTTGTACGTCCGCTGGCTTGTACGTCTGTAATATACCTTTAATTTTCTCTGGCGGTAATACAGGCGTGCACGTCGGTAATATTCCTCTGACAGTAATTCTGGCTTGTATGTGGCTGTAATATGTGTCACTGTATTGTGTACCTTTAATTTCCTCTCGCCGTAATACTGGGTTGTATTTCCGTAAAACGCCTCTGACTTTCTCTGACAGTAATATCGCGCGTCGCACCGTGCCCTGCGCATGCGCACTTCACCAGAAGACACCCACACACGGACACCTGGATGCACACAGGGATTTTATTAAAGAGGATTGCAATCTTCACCTAAATCCCTAATAATATTGTCATGCCGTTGTAACTTTTCTGTTTACAGGAACAGTTTACCGCTTACAGTTTAGTTATCCATTCCGTACGCATCTATTCTGGTCGACGTAGTCCAAGTGGATGAACTGAGATAAAGTGTACATTTACTTACTGAGTTACTCGATCAGTACTGTGTAGGAATAATGTCAGGAACGAAATAAAGCTATGACTCCGGGTGTACTAAAAGGAAGAAAAGAGCAGCTCAAGAAGCTTTTATTGCTTCACAAAAAGGAGCTTTGTTGAACTTTGTCCAGAGGTCTAGTACAACCACTAGTAAAAACTTTGCCAAATGCACTATAGCAAAAGTTAATTTTAGAGATTCGTTTCGGATTCATTCAGAGAGATCCCCATAAAATCATGAAATATCCCTATATTACCGGCCTTTACCAGATCCAGAACAAAATCAATATTTTACCACTCTGCATACACACAAGCGTACATGTAGGCCTACTGGTCATCTATGGCCTTTTCCGGACGTTTTATTAGAAATCCTTCCTGAGCTGCACATCCGGAGCCTGCACATTTCTGAACCGCGTAGGGCCCCCAAACTGCTCAGAACGGCCCTAACTGCAGACTGTGCAAGTTTGGTCTCCTTATTACAAAAAGTGCATAACAGCAGTAGAGAAGGCCAAAAGAAGAGCCTAAAGCACACATTCATTGGCAGGAGGGTACAACTCTTGAGGAGAGGTTGAAGGAATGCAACCTTTAAAATGGAGTGGCCAGTGTTCCTTTAAAACCAGATTTTATAATATGTACCTTTTGAAGATGATTAAATATTACGGTGATTCATAGATGCACAGAAAAGATTACTAAGGTTATGGTAACAGGAAACACCGGGGACGACTGAGGTTAAAACACCATATCTAATCTTGGTTCTAATTCATCCATCCATCCATTTTCCAACCCGCTGAATCTGAACACAGGGTCATGGGGGTCTGCTGGAGCCAATCCCAGCCAATACAGGGCGCAAGGCAGGGCGCCAACCCACTGTAGGACACACACACAAACAAACCACACACTAGGGCCAATTTAGAATCACCAATCGACCTAACCTGCATGTCATTTGAATGGAGGAGAAGCTTGTAGAGGACACATGATGTCACTTCTGGCTGACAACCACTTGTCCCACACCTTCCAATCTCCACAATACTTAAAGCACTGCATGGCTGGGAGTTGACATTCATTCGAAGACCAGCTTTCAGATAAAGGGATAAAGTCTCCTGAAGAATGTTCTACAGACTGTGGAGAAGAAGAAACTGGCAGTGTTCCTTTTTGTGTCATTTACCTTTTGTTTCAACCTTTCATTTAGAAATGGACATTACACAGGGCATCCCTGGGGACCTCTAAACCTCTTCCTTTTGTTTTATCTTATTTACACAGTGTAGAGTAAGACTGCAGCTTGGAGACCTTGAAATGTTAAGTGGACACATCAGACAGACACATTAGCCTCGGTCCCTTTTTAGTGTAATACAGCGTTTCTCAACCTTTAAGTATTTGCGACCCGAGTTTTCATAACAGTTTTAATCGCGCCCCCCTAACGTTTTTTTGAAACCCTAATAAAATTTACTCCTATATTTTTTGCTGCTGATACACGCTACAAGTTTAAAATTTCCCTGCGAGTAGTGAAATTACGTCACATATGGCAACATTCGCGCCCCCTTTTTTGTTACTTCAGTTTGAGAACTGCTGGTGTAATACATGAAGTGCAGTTTTGGTAGCTTATTAAGGATGTCAACTTAACATTGTGTCGCTGAGTGAGTCCCTTTACTTGCCAGTCTTCCAAATTTAGGTATATGGAAACCGTGCTTTGTTTTGGAAGTTCCTTTGTATAAAAATCAGATAAAAAAGCATAATGTAAATATACAAATATAATCAGTGAATAGTAAATGACGGGCTGTCTTGAAGCGAGTGATCCGGTTTAAAGGTTAATTTTTTTTTTTTTTACTAAAACTAAACACACTAATCTTAATTCTGAAGAGCATCCTGATCTTTGATTTGGCTAATTTGGAAATCGCTTTGAGGTAATGTGCTCCTGCGGTGGGTTGGCACCCTGCCTTGTGCCCTGTGTTGGCTGGGTTTGGCTCCAGCAGACCCCTGTGACCCTGTGTTCGGATTCAGTGGGTTGGATAATGGATGGATGGATGGATGGATGGTAATGTGCTCTTCTGCCTGAACATATGAACTCTGACAAACAAGAGGACACCATTCAGTCCATTTCAAGCTTGTTCATTTAGCTAATAGCTAAATTGTTTCAAAATGTGTTATATAAATAAAAGCTGTTTTCTGAAATGATACTTGGTGTTGAGAAAGAATATTTAGAATTAAGGTGCGTCAGTCTTTCCAAATAATAAAGTATGATGTTAATAGAACCATAAGAAGCGTGACACTTATGTATTAAATAAGAATATGCTAAAGCTAATTTAACAAATGTAATCTAATGCAAATACTAAAGCTATAAGAATATAATTTCTTATAGCTAATGTAATGTACTGAAGTAACTTTAATGTAACCCTTGATATTTTATGAGCAATGTGCATGCAAGAGTATAAGGAATTGAGCATTGTCTAAAACCGCTGACTTCCATACACCCTATAACTGTTAGGGAAAACTTGCTATAACTGGACTTATGTACGTGTAAGTTAGCAGAAGTGTATTTTTTAAAATTGTGAAAAAACTGACCACTTTTTATCTGTTAAAAGCACTGTGTGCTTCTGCATGTTGCGATCCAGGGTGTGATGTATGTATGACCCCAGAATGAACTGCCATGTTTTTTCCTTTTTCTTCTTAGCGGACCCGAGTATTGACAGGCCGACATTTTGTAGCTACTTAATGTGACAGGGTCTGCAGCCTGCTTTTTCTCACCAAGAATAAAGAAATTACTTTTTATTTTAAATTGCCGTTTTTTGACTCCCGTTGTTCTTTCGACTTCAGCGTCCACAGTGTTACAAATGATTTCAAAATATCTTAAACATCAAAGGCTGAGATGCTTCTTGAAACGAGAGACTCCATGATCTTATTTTCCATACCTGCCACTTCCATTACAGGTTTCAGAGGGCCGTGCCCACCCTGACTATGCCGAACACAAAGCTGAGTGCATCACAGAACACTCACACACAAGCCCACCTCTGCCCATGCTGGATGAATTTAGAGGTGTGAGGATTTCATTAGCCTTACATGAACATCACAAGCTTTGCTTAAATTAGTGAGCACTTGGGAATCTGGTGTGCAGAGCCAGTAAGGTCATGGTGGTCAAAAATAACCCTAAACTAATAAAAGATCAAAGGGTCCCATTGATTCCCCAAGGCACGTCTATTCATGAGAGTGATAGCGAGTAAGAAGACTCCTGGAGTTCAGTCAAAAAACGCATTCCTAAAGCTCATCGTTTCCTTAGGTCAGGCTTACTGAGAATTTACAGTTTAATTACATTTCAGTAAACCCTTTAATTACAGTAATGACAGTAACAGTAGAAATGTACAGTGCATTCACATCATGAGGCTACCTAATTAAACTGGCTTGTTGGCACTGAAGGGTTTGCTTTATTTTTCAAACTGTTAGCAGAGCGGCCTGAATAAAGAGCACAAGTAACAACCCTCACCCTGTATAGTTCAGCAGCCCACATGAAAGTCTGAAGTGCCTGCCAGTAATCGCACCAAAATAGTAAAGTCAAGCACAGATACTCCTTCACGGTTCAGAAATGAATCATAACACGATTGATGCCTAACATCCTTTTGAAGCCTCGGGGCACAGAGTCCCATCTCAGCTCATACTGCTAGAGACGCCTTGCTGCTGTGGCCTCAGTGAAAGTCAGTTGCTGGTCTGCCTCTTGGAAGATCTCTGCTGAATCAGAACTCCCACTGTGTTGTCAGGGGAAAAGTTTAAGCTCACGACGAGAGAATGAGACTCTTCACCTTCCACCAAACAAGCAAACGGGCCACGTGAGTCATCTGAGAACAAATCATGCCGATGATTTCAGGCGCCACCCACCTGGAGACTCAGGTGTGCCATTATGCAGCCACAGTTGCTCATCCAGATGGGAATGCTCGATTTATTTTTAAACAAAGGGAGCACGCAAAGAAGTTAATTTTCCATGGAAAGGCCTGCTTTTTATGCACGAAGAAGTCAGGTGGTTGTAGGGAATGGTGTAAACACGCTTATGACAGCATAGGGAACACAATCTATGAAAACAGAGGATAAGGTTGAATTCTCAGATCATACAGTCTGCATAACACACACACACACACACACAGACACCTTATAGCTGCCACCACCATGTCTCAGTATTCACACAAACAGGCCTCTTAATCATACACAGTAACTTCAAGCAAGCATCTGCAGTTATAGACAAAAGTTACAGACAGCAGAAGACAGAGTGGTTTTTACATTATTACCAAATGAATTACCGTATTTACCCGTGTACCACGCACACATTTTTTCCCGAAAATTAACATTAGAAAATCAGGTGTGCATCATACACGAGGAAATTCCATCCATCCATTTTCCAACCCGTTGAATCCAAACACAGGGTCACGGGGGTCTGCTGGAGCCAATCCCAGCCAACACAGGGCACAAGGCAGGAACTAATCCCGGGCAGGGTGCCAACCCACCGCAGGACACACACAAACACACCAAGCACACACTAGGGCCAATTTAGAATTGCCAATCCACCTAACCTGCATGTCTTTGGACTGTGGGAGGAAACCGGAGCATCCGGAGGAAACACACGCAGACACGGGGAGAGCATGCAAACTCCACGCAGGGAGGACCCAGGAAGTGAACCCAGGTCCCCAGGTCTCCCAACTGCGAGGCAGCAGCGCTACCCACTGCACCACCGTGCCGCCCCACACGAGGAAATTTTTTTCTGTAATGTTTACTTCTTCTGCTTGGGCTCTCTCTCTCTCTCTCTCTCTCACTCGCTCGCTGTCTCTCTCACTCTCCCACTCGCTCGCTCTCTCTCTCTCGCTCTCTCTCTTTCTCTTGCTTGCTTGCTTGCTCTCTCTCTCTCTCTCTCTCGCTCTCTCTCTCACTCGCTCGCTCTCTCTCTCACTCGCTCGCTCTCTCTCTCTCACTCGTTCGCTCTCGCTCTCTCTCTCTCTCTCTTTTCCGCTCTCTCTCTCTCGCTCGCTCTCTCTCTTTCTCTTGCTCGCTCGCTCTCGCTCTCTCGCTCACTCTCTCTCTCTCTCTCTCTCGCTCGCTCGTGCCCGCTCTTTCACCATGCAACAAAAACAGAAGGGCGTTTTGTGGAAAACGTGCCCTAAACTCTTCCTATACAATCACAACGCGCGTCGTACACTGGGCAAATTTTTTTCGTGATTTTCTTTGTAAAAATTAGGGTGCGCGTCTTACACGAGGGCGCATGGTACACGAGTAAATACGGTATTACTATTAAACACTCAGACTTGTGGTCATTGAAGTAAGGTAGTTCAGATCCTTTCACAAAACATGGCACTCCAGGTCACAATGGTGAGGGAGGGTGTTAGCGCCTCTGTCGTAACAGTCAGTCGGTGTGTGCAATATGCTTCACTACCGTCAGATGTTGCCGTGGTTCTTTACTTGACAGCCATGTCACTTGCTGTGTAATGGACATGAAGCCCAATAACATGATGGAGGAAGCACAAACCTCCCATGCTTTGGTTGTGTATGACTGCTGCAAAGAAACCAATCAGTCGGCCTGTGCAATGTGCTTCACTGTCAGCAGAGTTCTCCACAGTTCTCCTGGTGTCAGCAATAGAACGTGTCCAATGCGCTCTTCTTTTTCTGTCAGCCATGGCCCATGGCCAGGGTAGCTAATAACTCAAAATCTTGGGTCGTGTTAGACATATCTTGTCATAAAGCTCTCAATTACGACCAAAATCAAGGTTCAAGGCCCCATGGTTTGCAAGATTTTTCCATGAGACACAGATGACCCTTAGCATTTGTATATACAGATTATCTTCCCATTCATTTTTTGAATCAGCTCTTTTCAGTGTAATATTACATCTCAGTATCTATGGACACAAGACAACAACTAACACTGGAATGAGACTTCACTACAGCATCCATCCATCCATCCATTATCCAACCTGCTATATCCTAACTGTACAGGGATTGCTGGAGCCAATCCCAGCCAACACAGGGTGCAAGGCAGGACACAAACCCCGGGCAGGGAGCCAGCCCACTACAGGGCACACACACACACACCAAGCACACACTAGGGACAATGTACCTAACCTGCATGACTTTGGACTGTGGGAGGAAACCCACACAGACACAGGGAGAACATGCAGACTCCATGCAGGGAGGACCTGGGAAGCGAGGCAGCAGCGCTACCCAGTGCTCCACTGTGCCGCCCTCACTACAGTATAGACAAACCAAACAAACTGTCTGACCCTAGAAGGCTTAAGAGCAGCAACTCAGCTGAACAGAAAGTCTTTGAACTGTGGAAGGAAAGTGAAGGCCCTGCTGATAAAGCTTAAAGTTTATTCAAACTCCATCAAACCCCAAATAGATCTGAACAGGCAGTGAGATGGCAATGATACTCACGTAATCTGATTTGTTATTAGTTTTACTATAAAGAATTTAAACAGTGCATTGTGTATGACATCTGATCTAATGAAACACACCACTGATAATGCAGTCTGGATGGGCACTTTGATACCTTCTGTTGATTTAACTGAGCAAAGACAGCACTCTTGATAAATGTTGTTATACTGTATAACATAAACTGTTTTTTCTATTAAAACATTAGAAGGTTTAATATTTAATGAAAGGTAATGTTGCAGTGGGTTGGCACCCTGCCCGGGATTGGTTCCTGCCTTGTGCCCTGTGTTGGCTGGGATTGACTCCAGCAGACCCCCATGACCCTGTGTTCGGATTCAGCGGGTTGGATAATGGATGGATGGAAGGTAATGTTACTGTAGGTGATGAAATCCACAAGGACACCTACAACACCTATAGGGCTAAAACCTTTATAATTTGGTCAGAGAATATTTTTTCTTACCAGGTTATAAAGCACAAGAACAGCATTCTGTAGTATTACAGCCAAAGCACATAGCCTTCGTGGCAATTCACGGATTGCAAATCTGTTTGTAGAATACTGTTCTTTGATATCTACTGTATAATAAATTCCTTTTACAAAACTTACTTTCTCTAATACATGGATATGAAGTGGCAGAGTCAATCCCACATTATCTGGTGCAAGGCAGAAACCAGGCCTGGATGGATAGGCATGTTCTCAATGGGTACATTTAAAACTGCCAACCCACCCAACATGCACCACTTCGGGATATGGAAGGATAAGGATATGGGCACAATCAGAACGTGCAAACTCTACCCAGCCAGTTGTGATTTGAACCTAGAACTCTGTGACAGCTAAGTGGTTCTAATTATTATTGTCACTGCTACTACTGTCCTCAGAGATATGTAAGTCATTTGACTTTGTATTTCTATCTAAAAGATGTCTCCTGGAGTTTGCATGTTCTCCCCGTGTCTGCGTGGGTTTCCTCCCACAGTCCAAAGACATGCAGGTTAGGTGCATTGGCGATTCTAAATTGTCCCTAGTGTGTGTCCTGCGGTGGGCTGGCGCCCTGCCCAGGGTTTGTCTCCTGCCTTGTGCCCTGTGTTGGCTGGGATTGGCTCCAGCAGACCCCCCATGACCCTGTAGTTTGGATATACAGCGGGTTGGATAATGGATGGATGGATGGAAGATGTCTCCTTCTCTGTAATGAAATATGCAGGGGAGGGCATGGAGGCTTACCTTTGATATGACACTAATGTCACCTGAAAACAAATCACTTGGAGACAAACCCACACTGGAAAGTGGAAGGTTCTGCTTATAGAATGCAAGGTGACATAATGAACACACAAATTAACAACTCACCAGAAAGACGACATTTGTTTGCTGGTACAGTGCTCTTGCCACACTGATGCGCTGCCGCTGTCCCCCGGAGAGATTGACTCCCTGAGATAAAAAAAGTGTGAGAAACTCGACTGGTAAATGAGCATAACAGCTTCTGAGGACTTCAAAGCGTTGATAGTACACCAGGCTCACTTCATGTGGGAGAAGAAAATAAGAGCCTGACATAAATCGACATGATGCTAAAAAGCTGAAAGAACATAATAAACGCACCACTCAGAACACCTGAACAGAAAGCAAAGTGTGGATTGAAGCCATTAAGGACTTATTAATTATATATAAACACATGCAATTCAAAGGATAAGAAACACATAAAAATACAATAGATGCCTAAAAGAGTGGTACGAAAATTAAAAAGGGAGCACATAATAATACCAATAAAAAAGGCATGCTTGAAATTCCTTTGCAAAATGAAATCAGTAATAACATAAAAACGTCTTGCCTTGATACAAGAAGTATAAAGAGTAAAATAAATTAATTGGAGCTGCACATAAATAACAGAATCCTGGCTAAATCCTCAAGTTGGGGATGAGTGGAATATAAATGGATGCACATAATTTAGAAGAGGTAGGTAACACTGAAACAGCAGGGGTGTCCATTTACATGAGACTGACTACTTCTAACAGGAGATGAGCCGCATCTTAGTGAGGACGTTTGGATTCGACAGGCCTGCAAGTGTTCTGGAGCCCCCATAACAGAAGTAACACTGTTGCTAAGCAGCTTTTTAATAATATCAAAACACTCACTTATCATGTGAGGGATTGCCGGCTGTATATCCCAGCCAACACCCCCAAGCCGCCAGATGGAGCCATCCTTGCAACATGGAAGGGCCCCGAATTCCAGGAGGGCATCATGGAACTTGGAGTCTTTCATCACAGCCTTGCTGGATACCTTGGGGGCCACCGGAGGACGTTGCAGGGAGGCCCAGGGACTTCTACTTTCCATATAGCCCGGAAGTAATTCACAATCGCGGAAACGGAAGAAATGATATACTTCCGGGCTGAAGAAAAGAGGAGTTTTGATCTGACCCAGAAGTGCTAGGAAGCACATGGACTTGGGGGAATCAGAAGCATTTCTGGGTCAAAGACTTTAAAAGGACTCTGGGAAATCCCAGCAGTGAGCCGAGTTTGGAGGAAGGGTGACTGAGCTGCTGGGAGTGGAGGATTGTGTATTGTGATTATTGATTATTGGAGTATTGTGGAGTAGAGGGTGCTTTGTGCACTTTATTATTAAAATAAATAATATTTGGACTTTTACCTGGCTTCTGACGCATTGTCTGAGGGTTCAAGGGGACGACAGCCCCCCTATCTGTCACAAACAGAAAATGTTATTGTAATACAGGAATATTAATCAGGAAAGAGGGCGGCACGGTGGCGCAGTGGGTATCGCTGCTGCCTCACAGTTAGGAGACCCAGGTTCACTTCCCGGGTCCTCCCTGCATGGAGTTTGCATGTTCTCCCCATGTCTGTGTGGGTTTCCTCCGGGTACTCCGGTTTCCTCCCACAGTCCAAAGACATGCAGGTTGGGTGCATTGGCGATTCTAAATTGTTTGTGGTGTGTGTGTGTGTCCTGCAGTGGGCTGGTGCCCTGCCTGTGGTTTGTTTCCTGCTTTGTGCCCTGTGTTGGCTGGGATTGGCTCCAGCAGACCCCCGTGACCCTGTAGTTAGGATATAGCAGGTTGGATAATGGATGGATGGATGAATAATCAGGAAGGACCTCATAATATCAAATCTCAGAACAGAAATTCACATGTGTTTATTCTTTAAAGCAGTATGTTAAAACGCCAATAACAAAAGCAGACTGTCGAGATTTATTTTGCTGTAATAATCCAGATAGAGTTCAGGGGTATGGGTAACTGAACCATTAGAATCCAGTGATCATAATATAAGTTTTTTCAGCATTTTGGAACAGCAGGTCTACAAAAACTAAGACTACTAAATTCAGTTTTAATAAGACAAACTTTGAGCAAATGCAGCTAATGCCATATTGTCTACTCTTCACCTGGCTCTGTTCAATCTTGACAAAAGAGACACTTAAGCTGGAATGCCGTTCTTGGACTTCAGTTCAGCATTCAACACCATCGTCCCTCAGAAGCCCATAGGGAAGATGAGTCTGGTAGGCTACAACGCTGGCGCTATGCCCCCTTCCTGACAGACAGACCCCAGACAGTCCATGTCTTCTTGACCTTCTTCAGTACTGTCATGCTGAGCACTTGAGTCCCCTGGGCTTTGTACTAAGCCTAATTCTGTTCACGACAGTACAGCTACAAAAAACACCAACACCATCATTAGGTTTGCTGACAACATGACGGTAGTAGGTCTCATGGGCAAAGGGGACGAATCAGCTTACAGAATAGGGATATGACGATTGTCAGACTGGTGCAAATACACCAATCTGTCGCTTAATGATTATTGATTTTAGGAAGGACCATGATGCCTACACGCCACATCGAGGGCTCTGAAGTGGAACTGCTCAGGAGCACCAAACTCCTTGGTGTGCACCTGCCAGCTGACCACTGAGAAGAAGTTAATGGTTTGCAAAAGTTAGGTGAATCAGTTGAATGGACTAGTCTTATCAAAACTGTTTTAATTTCCTTATAGATAAAAAAGAACTTCCTTAATTACACTGAAATGTGAGGCTAAGGTATAAATGCTGCATTCAGTATATTTTATTTAAATATGTAAAATCATCATGAATAAGCTTAAGTTTGGTAGGCAAAATTTGAAAGATGATGAACTCACAGTTTCACACTCACGGCATAGAAAGGAAATGTCCATTAATTGTTAGACATTCATTTTGTGTTCTGTCATGACCAAGATAGGTCACCATACAGAACAGGCAGGATAAAGTTACATTGAAAGGCTTATACTCCAAAAAATGCTAAGTGAAATATATTTGGAGAAATTATTTTTATGTGGAGCATTGCTTAAAATGATACAGTGCATCTGGAAAGTATTCACAGTGCATCACTTTTTCCACATTTTGTTATGTTACAGCCTTATTCCAAAATGGATTAAATTCATTTTTTTCCTCAGAATTCTACACACAACACCCCATAATGACAACGTGAAAAAAGTTTACTTGAGGTTTTTGCAGATTTATTAAAAATAAAAAAACTGAGAAAGTATTCACAGCCTTTGCCGTGAAGCTCTAAATTGAGCTCAGGTGCCTCCTGTTTCCCCTGATCATCCTTGAGATGTTTCTGCAGCTTCATTGGAGTCCACCTGTGGTAAATTCAGTTGACTGGACATGATTTGGAAAGGCACACACCTGTCTATAGAAGGTCCCACAGTTGACAGTTCATGTCAGAGCACAAACCAAGCATGAAGTCAAAGGAATTGTCTGTAGACCTCTGAGACAGGATTGTCTCGAGGCACAAATCTGGAGAAGGTTACAGAAAAATTTCTGCTGCTTTGAAGGTCCCAATGAGCACAGTGGCCTCCATCATCCGTAACTGGAAGAAGTTCGAAACCAACAGGACTCTTCCTAGAGCTGGCCGGCCATCTAAACTGAGCGATCGGGGGAGAAGGGCCTTAGTCAGGGAGGTGACCAAGAACCCGATGGTCATTCTGTCAGAGATCCAGAGGTCCTCTGTGGAGAGAGGAGAACCTTCCAGAAGGACAACCATCTCTGCAGCAATCCCCCAATCAGGCTTGTATGGTAGAGTGGCCAGACGTAAGCCACTCCTTAGTAAAAGGCACATGGCAGCCTGCCTGGAGTTTGCCAAAAGGCACCTGAAGGACTCTCAGACCATGAGAAAGAAAATTCTCTGGTCTGATGAGGCAAAGATTGAACTCTTTGGTGTGAATGCCAGGCGTCACACTTGGAGGAAACCAGACACCGCTCATCACCAGGCCAATACCATCCCCAAGTGAAGCATGGTGGTGGCAGCATCATGCTGTGGGGATGTTTTTCAGTGGCAGGAACTGGGAGACTAGTCAGGATAAAGGGAAAGATGACTGCAGCAACGTACAGAGACATCCTGGATGAAAACCTGCTCCAGAACGCTCTTGACCTCAGACTGGGGCGACGGTTCATCTTTCAGCAGGACAACGACCCTAAGCACACAGCCAAGATATCAAAGGAGTGGCTTCAGGACAACTCTGTGAATGTCCTTGAGTGGCCCAGCCAGAGCCCAGACTTGAACATCTCTGGAGAGATCTTAAAATGGCTGTGCACCGATGCTTCCCCATCCAACCTGATGGAGCTTGAGAGGTGCTGCAAAGAGGAATGGGCGAAACTGGCCAAGGATAGGTGTGCCAAGCTTGTGGCATCATATTCAAAAAGACTTGAGGCTGGAATTGCTGCCAAAGGTGCATCAACAAAGTATTGAGTTGAATACTTATGGACATGGGATTTCTCAGTTTTTTTATTTTTAATAAATTTGCAAAAACCTCAAGTAAACTTTTTTCACGTTGTCATTATGGGGTGTTGTGTGCAGAATTCTGAGGGAAAAAATGAATTTAATCCATTTTGGAATAAGGCTGTGACATAACAAAATGTGGAAAAAGTGATAAAGCGCTGTGAATACTTTCTGGATGCACTGTAGATGATAACTTTTGGGAGAAAATAAAGATCATTTAATGTGCCTGGAAATGAGGACTACCCAGCTGGTATGTTCTTTTTGACAAAACAAAATTCAGGTTCTCCAATCAAGTTGTTCACTTCTGCACTTTTAACACATAACTCTAAATCAGTGGTTCTCAAAGTGTGACCCACAGACCACTGGTGGTACATGAGCAGGTGCCAGGTGGTCCATAGGCTGACCTGGTTATCTTTATCCTGATAAATTCACATAAAACACCTCTGAGTCACCAACCACAGAGCACCTTGTCTGACTTTCTTGAAGAGGATAGCATCATTTCTTTCTACACCACTGCTTCCCTCTCTAATCCTGTAATGGGCATGGTATTTATTTTCTCTTTTTTTCAATATTTCCTCAAATTAGAAGCCTCTCCCTCCTAACACCCTTCTTCCTAACACCTTCAGAAATGTGGGACTTTGTTTTTAAATCCACTGTGACATCTACCTTAACATCCAAACCCTGGCAAAAGCAATCCCATAATTCCAACGTTAAGGCTTTCTTATGGATCACTGGTTAAAATCTATGACTTTGAAATGTAAGCTTAGCACGGTTTGAATGTTAGTCTTGTTAAGTGGACTTTCCTTCTAGCTGGGCAGGATCAAGCACCTACTTGGCAATATTTTTAAATAGTAACAGTGTATGCCACTCGGGCCTAAAAAGAAGTGGAGATCTGCAAGTAAAACCAATAAAAAGAAGCCAGCTAGGAATCTCACTGAGTAGCAGTATAAGAATTAGCTTTGCAATCCAAAATGAAACTAAGGAGCAGCGCAAGTCTGGCCTACTTCTGTATAGCTAGATTGGTGTTGCCTTTCTTACGATACCATCCAGTGGTTAACTGTAGCAGAAGTGCAGGCCCTTACACTAAGGAGATGCTTCCAATAAATAAGCCCTGTTCACTGTTTGTGAATTTCCCCTTGGGATTAATAAAGTATCTATCTATCTATCTATCTATCTATCTATCTATCTATCTATCTATCTATCTATCTATCTATCTATCTATCTATCTATCTATCTATCTATCTATCTATCTATCTATCTATCTATCTATCTATCTATCTATCTATCTATCTATCTATCTATCTATCTATCTATCTATCTATCTATCTATCTATCTATCTATCTATCTATCTATCTATCTATCTTTGTGTCTGTGGGCCAACTCTTCTTCAATTCACCTCTGGTCATAACAGTATTTTTCAAATGGCTACATGTAAAAGAGAAGGTGATGATATATAAAGCAAAATTTCTCGTTAATAAGTGGCTCTCAGCCATAGATGGTCCTCGATCCAGAATTGATCAAAATAAATAACACATGGAGCATTGCACTCATTCATATCATGATCATTTACTGACCCTTTCTCCTATTTGTGTCTGGTCTCCTTGTGGGAGGATGTCGATGTCTGGCTGCAGGGAGCAGGCCTCAATTACTGCTTTGTACCTAAAAAAATAAAATGTCAGATTCAAAAAGAAATGAGGTGACTAATTCATTACGAAGACATTAAACAGCTGCTCTTGTCTCAAATTTACACTTGAATTCATTTTAATAGACTCACATTTGCTCGTGGAGGTTGTTAGGTCCAGTTATACTTTATGGGCATACAGTACGTACTCATGCTGCTATTTAGATTCTCACTTGACACACTTGTACTGAACTCCACTGCATTTTACCATCCACATATTGACAACTGAACTGATGCACCATATAAAGTCACCTGCAGTAAGCAAGACGTTGTCCTTTCCATTGGAAAAAGACGTCTCAAATGGTCCAACCGCACTGACATACATCCCCTAAACAGCAGGTCCTGCATTTCCAAATTTGAATCAAAGCACAAATGTCTCTAAAAATGTAGTTCTGTCCATGCAAAAAGAGCAGTGATGTATGATTTAAAGCATTAAAATAAGCTGATAAGAACAAAGACAAAGGTGAAGGGTTAACACCTGCCAACTCAGTCACTGCTTCTTCTCCATATTATTTTCAGCCTTTCATTCATATCTACTCCATGGAAACATTATGACCTACAAAAGCATTTTTAGCTTTATGAAGCTACCTAAGCACCCAAGTTACTCCAAAATTAAGCTTCTCTTCTGCAGCCTTTGATTTAAGACCTGCACTTCCATTAGACTATAATCCAAGTATAATATTAAATCTGAAATCCCTTAGAACATACCTACGACCAGAAACCTGCTAACATTGACTTGCCATCTCATCACTATTCCTGCTATAATGTGTTTGCAAATGGAGATTAAAGAGGCTGACAGATACAAGAAGCCAAGCCCCCATTTCTGATATGACTAAATGTTTTAACTGGCTAAGGTAAATGTTCCCAGAATGCAACCTGCCCCACTGGAAAGTGATTACCTACAGTAACGACTTCAGGTTACCAAACTGCAAAGTGAGCACTAACAAAGATGAAGCTGACACAGCAGTTTGCATGGTGCACTACCTGCCTCATGATGGCTCATTAGAGGTTTTCTTCACATCCATTATGTAACATTAAGGATCAGGCAGTAAGAGCGCCTAACATATCCTGTTGTCTGTTTGCTGAAAAGGCAGATGCCCAACGCACATAAGAGATTATTTAACACGCCATTTGAAACAGCCAGCAAGGCATAATGGTGCAGACCAACCAACTAAAACATGCCGAGCATCTCCGACGTCACAAGTATAGAGGGCTCTGCTCAACTTATTTTGGGCCTGTCTGTCAACAAAGCACAACTGGCTGTTTATCTGAACTTGACATTCATTTAGTCAGCACTGAAAACAGACTCCACACATGCAAAGATCAAGTGCTGCTGTGCAGATGGAACCCTGGACTGGCAGCCAAACTTTTCTTTTTTTTTTTTTTTAATTTTTATTAATTTTATTGTAATCATTCCATACAAATAGATCAATTTATAACAAAAAAAAAAAACCACAATAATAATTGAAAACAAATCAATCCCCACCCCTGAGAAGGAGAGCTTAGCCAAAGGAGAATTGCTTAGGGCTTTTTAATAAGGCAACAATAAACAAAAAGAAGGTAGAAATATATATAGGTATATAAAAATGGAGAAGGAAAATAAATGCGGTAATAGTTATTTCTCTTATTCTACAATAATATTGATTAGATCCTGCCAGGTTTTAAAAAAGTTCTGTACAGATCCTCTAACTGAGAATCTGATTTCTTCCAATTTCAAATAATATAAAACATCGGTTTCCCACTGACTTATCAGAGGAGAGTTAGGATTCTTCCAATTTAACAAAATAAGTCTGCGTGCCACAAGTGTAATGAATGCAATCACCGTTTGCTTGTCCTTTTCCACTTCAAGTCCGTCTGGAAGAACACCAAACACAGCTGTTAATGGCTTAGGAGGGATTGGGACACCAAGGCTGTCTGAAAGGCACTTAAAGATTTTGGTCCAAAATGATGTTAGTTTGGTGCAGGCCCAAAACATGTGACCCAGTGAGGCAGGAGCTTGATTGCAGCGTTCGCAGGTTGGATCCTGCCCTGGAAACATTTTGGACAGTTTTAAGCGAGACAGATGAGCTCGATATATAATTTTTAGTTGAATAATTCTATGCTTTGTGCATATGGAGCTCGAGTGAATTCTCTGCTTTGCTACCTTCCACTCCTTTTCTGATATATTGATTAAGAGATCTTCTTCCCAATGTCCTCTTGGGTCTTTGAAAGGTAGGGACTCTAATAAGATTTTATATAATGGTGTTTAATTCCTCGAAATTGAGCAGTATTTTTTCCAGCATGGTGGAGGGTACGAGGTGAGGAAAATCGGGCAGTTTCTGTTTAACAAAATTTCGAATTTGAAGATAGTGAAAGAAATGTGTAGCTGGGAGGTTGAATTTGGAACGTAATTGTTCAAAAGATGCAAATATGTTGTCTATATAAAGATCTCTGAGCATTTTAATCCCAAAACTTTTCCAGGTATTAAAAACGGGATATGTTTGCGAGGGTTGAAAGAGGTGGTTCTCTTGCAGAGGTGCCACCGATAAAAGATTTTCCATCTAAGTTGGTTCCATATTCTGAGTGAGTGAAGCACAATTGGGTTATTAGTATATTTGCGATAACTTGCATTTATTTGAGAGCAGAGCAGGGAGTATAAAGAAGTACTACAGGATTTTACTTCTATTGCGAGCCAAGCCTGTGTATGTTCATTTATTTGTGTCCAGGTTTTTATGGCTTGTATGTTTGCTGCCCAGTAATAAAACTGAAAATTAGGTAAAGCCATGCCACCTTCTGCCTGAGGTCTTTGTAGGGTCGCTCTTTGGATACGTGGGTGTTTTGAGTTCCAAATGAATGAGGTTATTGTTGAGTCTAATTGCTTAAAAAACGATTTATTGATATATATTGGAATGTTTTGAAATAAAAAAAGAAGTTTAGGAAGGATATTCATCTTAACAACGTTAATTCTTCCGACTAGAGTGATATGAAGGGTTGACCATCTATGCAAGTCTTGCTTAATTTTTTCCATACAAACGGCAAAATTTTGTTGATGAAGAGCTTTATGTTTACTTGTGATATTTACCCCTAGGTATTTAAACTGATCTGCTATGGTAAAAGGTAGGGTGTCTAATCTAATATTATATGCTTGTGAATTCACTGGAAAGAGTATACTTTTATTCAGATTAATTCTGAGACCGGATATCTTTTGAAATTCTGTTAGTGCTGTTAAAACTGCAGGCACAGTGTTTTCTGGGTCTGATATATATAAAACCATATCATCTGCATATAGAGAAATTTTCTGTTCCAGTCCTTCTCTGATAATCCCCTTTATCTGATAAAGAATTTGGACAGTGAACCGAAACTAAGAAAGTAAAGTCATGAACCAACAATGAAACTCACTTTAGCTTCATAACAGTAGATAGCCATATCTCCAAAAATGGACCTACCTCTCATGACAGATGGGTAACACCAGGCAATAAGTGTCCTAAAATCATGAGTGACTACAAATAAGGACTAGAAAAAGTGACCTGAGACGCACCTCATCTTATTGAAGGTGGTTTCAAAGATGATGTTCTCCACTACCGTGGCATTCAATAGCCAAGGCTTTTGGGATGCATAGGCCACCGAGCCTCTTTTTCTGTCACAAAAGAGAGATACAAGAGTTTGTTAAAATCACTCTGCCAGTTATAGAGATGGATAGAAAGAAACAGACAGACAGACAGACAGACAGACAGACAGACAGACAGACAGACAGACAGACAGACAGAGAGAAAGAAAGAAAGAAAGAAAGAAAGAAAGAAAGAAAGAAAGAAAGAAAGAAAGAAAGAAAGAAAGAAAGAAAGAAAGAAAGAAAGAAAGAAAGAGACAGCCACTGAGAATGTGATATCAGGCTGGTCTAACTAAACACCTCCACCCAGTTAGTTAAAAGCCTAAGTACGGTGTGGTTTGCTGATGGTGAAATGGTAATGGCAGAGGAACTGGACAGATACATGATGTGACTGGTATCTTCTAATACACACAATGAGTACGAACCTTAACAGACCTGCGTTGGGCTGCCATTCGGACCTGTGATGTGAAAACTCACACTTCAATTGCAGCCTCGTTCTGAATACAACAGTAAATGAGAAAAAGCGGTACATCAAAATGTGAAGTGTGTTGGCATTGGTTTCTAACTTTATCTAAAACTGAGATCATTAAGATGGCAGCATGTCCCACCACATGTGACCAAATCCAGCACAGTCTAGCTACAGACTTTCTAGTGGCAGACCACTCTGTAGCTGCTCCAACCAAAGGACCCTGTAAACGTCATTCAGGGGTCTGTGGCTGGGAGCGTCAAGTGGGCAGTCGTAGTACAGGGATGTCTTGGAAATGTGCCATTCACTGAGTCACTAGGACTAACACCTTTGTTTGGTGGATATAAATACACGTGTGACTATAAAAACAGATATGGATGCTGACCGTAAATAAATGAACAAGAATAGCTACAGTTTGCTAATATCCATCCATCCATTCATTTTCTAACCCGCTGAGCACAAACGCAGGGTCACGGGGGGTCTGCTGGAGCCAATCCCAGCCAACACAGGGCGCAAGGCAGAAACCAATCCCAGGCAGGGCACCAACCCACCGCAGGACAAACCCACACACCAAGCACACACTAGGGTCAATTTAGAATCGCCAATGCACCTAACCTGCATGTCTTTGGACTGTGGGAGGAAACCCACGCAGACACGGGGAGAACATGCAAACTCCATGCAGGGAGGACCCGGGAAACGAACTCGGGTCTCCTAACTGCGAGGCAGCAGCACTACCCACTGTGCCACCGTGCCACCCAGTTTGCTATACATCCATCCATTTTCCAACCCGCTGAATCTGAACACAGGGTCACGGGGGCCTTCTGGAGCCATTCCCAGCCAACACAGGGCACAAGGCAGGAACCAATCCCAGGCAGGGTGCCAACCCACCGCAGGACACACCCACACACCAAGCACACACTAGAGCCAATTTAGAATCACCAATCCACCTAACCTGCATGTCTTTGGACTGTGGGAGGAAACCCACACAGACACGGGGAGAACATGCAAACTCCACGCAGGGAGGACCCGGGAAGTGAACCCAGGTCTTCTAACTGCGAGGCAGCATCGCTACCCACTGTGCCACCGTGCTGCCCAGTTTGCTAATAACAGTAAATAAATAAACAAATGTAAGACTTAAATAACACAAAATAATTGATTATTTCTACATTTGTACTGTATAAGTAATCTCCTTAAAACCTGTCACATTGCACATGCCTTTAACCAGCTCGTCTCTCATATCTAATGTGACCAACACATTTTCAAGACAGTCCTGTGCTAAGACTGTCCACTTCACAGCTCCAGGAGGAGCCAGAGACGGCTCTGTCGTTGGACAGTAGACACTCCTCACTAAGTCTGAAATGATCAACAGAAGTAACATGACTCCTTTTCACAGAAGCACTCTAACTAAGTTTGTAACCTTCAGTGACCAACCTGGGGCAGATGCACCATATTACACCCCTCTGGTCTTTATTGCTGAATAGCACTCAAGTGGAGAGGGTGGACAGTTTCAGATACCTCGGTGTCCACATCACAGAGGACCTAACTTGTTATATTATTTATTTTAATTTATTACTATCACACTTTTTAAATAATATTAATAATTGTTAATATGTATTAAGTTGTGTATTATTTATATCGTCCTTTCATTTTTATTCTTGAAGACACAGGCATTGAAAATGAGCAACTAAATATTTCCCTACATATTGCACTAAAATTCTGAAAGAATCTCACTGGTTCATCTTTCGCCTTATCTTCTGTATTCCTCTCTAATTGCCTCTTAGCCTCTCTAATATCCTTCTTAATGGTGGCCCTCATGTTCTTATACACCCTTTGGTTCACGTTGGTATTATTAGCCTTTTACGTTTTACATGTCTGTTTTATCCTTTGCAGCTTCTTTTTCATCTAACTGCAGATTTTTAAAAATTTCTTACTAATTTGAAATTTTGGGATGTATGTATCCTGCATTATATGTAAAATGCTTTTAAACCAGTTCCGCTGCTCCTCGACTATACACTTAAAAGCTTATCCCAGTTTCTCTCTTTTAGACTTTGCCTCATCTGCTCAAAATTTGCCCTACCAATGGTGCACAATGGTGTAAATCCGCCATTGGACTCTGGAGCAGTGGAAACATCTTCTCTGCAGTGATGAATCACACTTCACTATCTGACAGACTGAGCAGTTTGTTTTATTTGTGTCTGTCACACTGTGAATGTTTAATTTTAATAATACACATGTCTTCATTTATATATTGCAGCATTTTTGGGTTTGTGGACAGCTCAAGAGCACCCTCTATCTTTCAAAATGTAGATACACAATCTGGTGGGTTTGCTTTTGTAGTCAGACTGAGTAGTTAGTTACAACAGACGCACACTGTTCAGCTTGTATGACATGATCCTCTGCCTTGGAGATTTTCATACTCTTAGATTCAATGGTGGTACCCTAGATTGAAGCAGAATACATTTGTTTTGATTATGCTGAGATTTTGGTTTGTTACATATTTAGTTTTGCATTATTCCACGTGCTTATTATGTATCTAGGGGTTTGGTATTGTGTAGTTTCCAATTCTGCGCTTATTTTGTTAAATCTAATTTTGTTTTGCTAGAGGTAGAAATTATTCACATCTTATTTTAATTTTAATGGGCCACCATTTTGATTTTCCATGAGTGACTTTGTCTGTGGTTGCTAGTCTGGTTGCTGCCATTTAGCAATTGGAAGTGTGTGACATCTCACCAATATAAATAATCACCCTCATGCACTTCCAGGTTGTCCAAGATTGTGGATTCTTCCTAAGTATTTTTAATAGAATTTAGGGCTAAGATTTTTGCTTTGCCGGAACGTATTTCGGGCCTGGATTAGCACTACGGCTCAGGTGCGCAATCCTTTGACTTTCTGATTTGAATCTTGCACTATGCCTACCTACTATGATTTTTGCCTTTCCCATCTCCTCATCCTTTTCCATTAAAAAAAAATCCCGTCTTGTCAATTGTGTCAGAATAATATTCTACATCCAGTGACCTGCAAATGGTTTCTGGCCCAGCCTTCCCGTATTTAAAAATGCCTAACTCGATTGTCCTAGGAAGGTGAGAAATAGCGCTCGAATGAAATGTACAGCATTTACTGCTGGTCACAGTCCAGTGTGCTGTATGTGTCTGCTGGCTGAGCCATCTTGCCCCTAATTTTTTTGTTAGGTTCTCCAAGCAATTTATCAATTAAAGCCTTCAAAAGCCAAAATGAGCTTAGCTGGAAAACATCACTATAAAGAGAGGGGAAGACATCACTGCACAGCACGCAGGTACCACTGATCTGAGCCTTCATCTCCCATACCTTACATCAGCATCAATAGCTGTGTCCTTCTCAATGCTGCTGCAAAGTCACAAACAGATATGTTATTAGACACACAAGTGAACAGAAGATGACAACATCCAGCACGGTGAGCAATGCCACTTACTGCTGTTCTCATGCAGAGCCATTCCACATAATCAGTTCCTTATTGGGACATACAACTCCAAATATTGAGACTCATTTACTTTCTTAAGCTGAGCTTGTAGCCCAAATCCTAATAGGAGGAACAGCTTACTGCTTACAAGAAGAGCGCACCTCGATCCTAAAACCGCTGCTTCTCTGTTAGTCTATGAAGGGTGAGTAGCAAAAAGCAACAAAGGGGAGGATCAGGCAAGCAAAAGACAACAGTAAGGAAGGCGACAGACTCTGTGCTTGGATCTCGGCTAGAAACATCTACCCCTGGGAGATTTTTGAATTGCGCCAATGTACAAAGCCCCATTTTTTTAAAATTGAATAAGGTGCCTTTCATAGCAACACCTTTCCAACACATTTATAGAAATATTAACTGAAATGACAGCAGCAGCAGGCACTGTATGTAGACCCTCTGGGTTACACTGAAGAAAAACAGAGGCATCTGAACCTGTGGCTGTGCTCTTTCAAGACCAACCCGTCTTATCACACCCCCTCTGAACATGGCAGTAGCTGCTGGATCTGAAGCATGATAAATCTGGCTTCATTTTTACCCAATGTTATTGATACTTTACATTTAACATACTGTTTCTTATTTTGTTTTGTTAATAGGCCATTGTCACATTTACATTGTTCATCCAGATTTCTTTGCTTTCTAATGCACCTTTCGTTTTCAGTTTGTTCAAAAGAAAATTTGCAGTATGAAATAAAGAATAACTGAGGCTATGTTCCTTTTACAATTTAGAAACACAATTGAACAACATCAACCTGGACTTATTAAGCTTATTCTGTGAGTAAAGGCACAGTTTAGATTTATAATCAACAACATGAGGTTTGCTTTGTTGATGACAGAGAGATTTTATAGGTCCCTACCAGGTGACGTTGTATATGATGAATGGCTGTTGTCACACACGTGTGCATGGGAAGCAGCTAAAGGGCTTGAGTAAGGGCAGTTCCTAGACATACCGGGATGTGGCAGAGTGCACTGACTCTTTTTCTCCCTTGCCTACAGACCATTCACGGGAGATCCCACCTGGTCCTCTTGACGTCACTTCCGGGACCGAGCCAATGGAAGGAGACCTTGCCGGCTCCGGCCCCTGTGATGTCACGTCCAGGCTCGCACCAATGACAGAAGACCTGTATGAGCCGACCCCTTTGACTTCACTTCCTGTCTTCCCCTTTAAAAGCCTCCACCATTTCCCTGTTCCCTCAGTTCTGTTTGGACTCGGTTTTGTGCACATCAGTGCTGAATTCATTTGTTCAACTTTGCAGCCAGGAAATTAATTACACGGGTGGCTGCCCCAAACCTTTTCACGACTTTTATGTCTGGTTTTTGTGACACTGTGTTTCTTCAGTGTTTTTAATGTCCTTGTGAGATCTGTAGTAATGATTTGTGAAATTCAACAAGGTGTTTTTCACTGCAAATGGACTGTTTGCCGGAGACCTTATTCACTGAAAATTTTTCTGGAAATTTGCCATGTGACTGCCTTAGGTGAACATTTTTTTCCCAGAGCCCCATGATACTTTGCGAGGCCAGCATGACATCACAGAGCTGTCGCTGCCAAGCACACAGCTTTCAGACATGCCTACAGTATGATGATGTGACAATCGCTGGGTTGCAAGCACACAAGATAAGAAAGATGCACTGAAAACTTCCACCAAAGCACTGGACAGTGCGGTTTGATAGTTTTCTCTGTTTCTAACCACACTGTTTTCTTGAACTTGTGGTCACCTCAACCCCTAAGGCTCTTTGATTGAAGTGTGTGAGTTGTCAGTGAATGTAAGAAGGTAAAAATGGGTCCTGAAGCCATAAAATGTGAGAAACACTACTGGATTTCTCTCTTTTCTGCATGTTCTGCCTTTTTACAGTGAACGACTTCAAAACCTTTATACTTTCTAACCAACTGAATACTTTGAGCTATAGCAAGTGTCACACAAGTGTGAATAGGAGACAGCTGAAGGGCTTAGAGAATATTGGTAACACATCTGTCCAGGGGTTGGTGGGGTGCACTAATGCTCTTTATAAGTTCCCTGCAGACCTTTCCCAGGAAATCCCACCAGAAACCAGTGCCTTGACTCGGGACAGGCCCCATCAGTCAGGTTTTAGAACAAATCACAGTACGGAAACTGCACTCGTTAAAGTAGTCAATGACTTGCAGGTAAATACAGACAGAGGCCATCTATTTGTTCTTATCCTCTTAGATCTGAGTGCTGCATTTGATACCATTGATCACAATATTCTTAGAAATCACCTTAGTCAGTGGGTGGGCCTCTCTGGCAGGGTTTTAAACTGGTTTGAATCCTACCTGGCAGGTAGAAAATTTTTTGTTAGTTGTGGTAATTATACTTCAGAGACCCCTGATATTCTATATGGTGTTCCACAAGGATCTCTCCTGGGTCCGCTGCTCTTTTCGATGTCCATGCTTCTGTTAGGTGAGATTATCTCGGGGCATTACATGAGCCACCACAGCTATGCTGATGACACGCAGCTGTATTTATCAATAGCACCTGATGACCCCGACTCTCTTGATTCACTGACATAATGTCTTACTTGTATTTCTGAATGGATGAATAGTAATTTTCTAAAGCTAAATAAAGAGAAAACTGAAATTTTAGTGATTGGCAATAATGGATATAATGAGGTCATTAGAAATAAACTTAATGCATTAGGATTAAAAGTCAAGACAGAGGTAAAGAATTTAGGGGTAACTATTGACGGTGACCTGAATTTTAAATCGCATATTAATCAGATCACTAGGACAGCATTTTTTCACTTAAGAAACATAGCAAAAGTTAGACCTCTTATATCATTGAAAGATGCTGTGAAATTAATCCACGCTTTTGTTTTCAGTCGACTAGATTTCTGTAACGTACTCCTCTCAGGACTACCCAAAAAAGACATAAATCGATTGCAATGAGTGCAGAATGCAGCTGCTAGAATCCTAACTAGGAAAAGAAAATCTGAGCACATCTCTCCAGTTTTGATGTCACTACACTGGTTACCTGTGTCATTCAGGATTGACTTTAAAATACTGCTTATGGTTTATAAAGCCTTAAATAATCTCACTCCATCTTATATATCGGAATGTCTGACACCCTATATTCCAAATCGTAACCTTAGATCCTCAAATGAGTGTCTGCTTAGAATTCCAAGAGCAAAACTTAAAAGAAGTGGTGAGGCGGCCTTCTGCTGTTATGCACCTCAAATCTGGAATAGCTTGCCAATAGGAATTTGCCAGGCTGATACAGTGGAGCACTTTACAACACTGTTGAAAACACATTACTGTAACATGGCTCTCTCATAGCTTCATCTTAGTTAAATCCTGATGCTCTGTATAGTCAATTAATTATCACTAGCCAGCCCGCGGTGTAGCATATGCCGTATAATTATGTATTGTGTGGTGAACACTTCCTGAAAGTGACAGTTGTCCAAATGGGGTGGGTTTGAGGATACGACTGTAAGTGAATACAAAGATGGAACTCTGGAGAGAGGGCGGGGAAGTGGGCCAGAGAGGTTTCGGGTCCTAACCGTCCAACGATGGGTCGGCACAACCGGTAACGATCCTTCCACAGGTTCACCTACGGAACCCGTGGTAGGACATTTACATCCTCTAGATAGGCAAGTTCGATCGTCTGACGGCCATTCCGTCCCTGCCATTCTAGTCTGCAGATTTCTTAAGTCATCTCTTAGTCATCGTTCAGTACGCACTGCCTGCTCATGTGTCCGTCCCCAACTCCTCACCTGAATTGCTTTCATCTGTGTACAGTCCACATGCACTTGCGAGTCACGTTGACTGTTCATTTTCCACACTCCGCCTCAGTCGCATGCACCTGTGAGCCACGTTTGGGCCGGGTGAGGTTTCCTGTGTTGAGTCAAATTAAGCCACAGGCTCTACACCTGGTGGTGGCCTTCCGTCAATTCCTTTCAGTTTCAGCTTTGCAACCATACTCCCCCCGGAACCCAAAGACTTTGGTTACCCGGTTGGCTGCCCGGCGGGTCATGGGAATAACGCCGCCAGATCGCCAGTCGGCATCGTGTATGGTCGGAACTACGACGGTATGTGATCTTCTTCGAACCTCCGACATTCGTTCTTGATTAATGAACACATTCTTGGCAAATGCTTTCACTCTCGTGCCATGGTCGGCTGTCTAGTGAATTGTTGGCGGGCGTGGCTCTGTGAGTCTTGCGTGCGTCTTGCTTGCCATGGACTTAGTGAATTATATATATAGATTATTATTCATGGTGGCTCCAAAATCCGCACTAACCCCTTTTCTCTTCTGTTCTTTTTCTGGTTTTCTGTGGTGGCGACCTGCGCCCCCACCACCTAATCAAAGCACCGTGATGTCCTTACATTGATGAATTAAAGGCCAGAAGTCCATCTGACTGTCATCATCAAGTCCTTCCACGAGAACCCTGAATACAATGAGGACTAATCATTTATGTTAGGTAGAATGCCTAGAGGGGTCTGGGTGGTCTCGTGGCCTGGTACCCCAGCAGATTTGATTTTTTCTCCAGCCGTCTGGAGTTTTTTTTGTTTTTTCTGTCCTCCCTGGCCATTGGACCTCACCTTTATTCTATGTTAATTAGTGTTCTATTATTTTAATTCTTACTTTGTCTTTTTTCTCTTTCTTCATCATGTAAAGCACTTTGAGCTACATTATTTGTATGAAAATGTGCTCTAGAAATAAATGTTGTTGTTGTTGTTGACATCACTTCCGGCCCTGCGGACGACATCACTTCCGCCAGACCTCCTATAAAACTTCACTCCCTTCCTCTGGAGGGCAGTTCTGTTTTGGACTCAGCCTTGTAAACTGCTTTGCAATCACAAATACTTCACTTTTTGCAGCCAGGAACATATTACACGGGTGGCTGCCTCAAACCTTTCTATGTCTGAAGTCTCGTCTTGTTACACAAGTTATATGTCACATGTCAATCTTGTGCATAAAGTCCAGTGTCTTGGCCATCAGGTTACATTGCCTGCTCTTTTATTCTCATTAATACAACGCAAATCCATCCTACTACCTTAATGAAGGGTGACTTGGCCACTGGAACCAGTCATTAGGTGCTATTTGAACACGAACCACTCAGAGGGGTGAATAATGGGCTTGAATCTTTACAAAGCTGAGAACGGGATTGAAATGGGCCATGACAGCAGAAAGAAGTCAGCTGAGGCATGAGTGATGCTTATGAGGAGGCCATGATAACAGCTGTAAGAGAAAACATGAAGAGCTGCCTGCTGGAGTATGGAGATGGGCTGAAGTTGTACGTGTAAAATGCCTTCTAGCCCAGTGGCTGTCAATGAGGAACCGTTAAAAAGGCTGCACAATTAAGCCGTGGCTTGTTATAGATGATCCTTTATAAATTTTCATTAGGAAAGCAAACCCTAGAGAAGATGTTCAAATCTGGGCTTAAGAAAAATCCAGGCACACAAGTTAATAATGCATAGCTTTAGGGGCATTTAGGATAAAGCACTTCATGACAAACCACATTTTTTCTGTTACAGTTATTCAAAAAGCACAGATAAGCCTTGGCACTTTGTTTTGTAGCTCATCATCATAGTGCAGTGCAGATGACTGCTGTAGGACACATGGCCTATGTCTCTGTACGCTGCCACTGGAATTGGTAGCTTGATCTCCTAAACATCTTGAGCTAAGAGGCCTGCACAGAAATCAAAGCACAGCTCTTTGTCGCCTTAACTGGGGCTCCAGTTATGAACTGGCCTATCCCCTATCCCTTACCAATACAAAAACCCATGTGATCTAAGCAGACAGATGCTGGTGAATGAAAGGAGCAAAGCTTAGCTATGAGCTCTCCTACCTGTCCTCGCCTTCTGATTCATGTCCAGGTAAGCTGCAAAAGAAAAAGAAAAAGGGCAAATATCATCAGTGTGCCATCACCTTAACAGCAGAGGTGACTCAGTGAGATGTGATGGGGAGAATCAGAAAAAAGTTATTGTCCATCTGGCCTGGTAGATGAACTACAAGGGCAAACCCTGAAGAACTGACCTTTCTATGCAACTAAACTTCACCAATACTTAATATTCAATCGCTAAGTGTGTTTACATGCCCACACAAAACTGGGTAAGGCGATTAACCTGGTTACTTGAAAACCTCTATTTACATACGCAAGTACAGTTCTGGAGTTCTCCTTTGGCAAAGTGTTTTGATATCCATTAAAGTGTACAAAAAGGAGTTAAATGTCATCATCACCGGGCACCGTGAATCTGAAAACAAGCATGAAGTCTAGTCCTTTATGTGCTGTGAAGTAAAACACATCCATCCCCTTAATATATTCTTAACTTGACTCTTAAGTATTGCATTAAGTTACTTTAAAAAGTAATCGGACTACGTAACCTATATTATTTTTAACATGTTACCCTTCTGCTCCCAAGATTGTGCTGCTGAGTTCAGCTAATCAACATTTCTGAAATACTGAGACAAATTATTTCAACTAGGAGAAGAAAAAATGTGATCACCCAAGCATTTGCCTCAGGAAATTTAAAATTGCTTAAAGGGTGTGCAAAAGCTAACAGAGTGCAATAGACATGTGCAGTCTGGAAAATCCTCAAATGTAACCCGCTTAAGGGTTTAGTTGGCGTCATAAGCGAGTTACTCGTGGAGAAATCTACCTGTGCTAACCAGGATTCTCAAAGACCGACAACTCTGTTTCTCTAACTGGGTTTCTGTGAATAAGCAGATTATTAAAGTGCATGTAAACTGTCTAACTTCATGAATCACCTCTTAAATACATGATCTGCCATAGTGTGTACAAAGGAAATGTGAGGTTCTCATTCATGTGTTGTAAGGACTCTGAGTCTGCTTTTGAAAGTAGCAGAAGTGTTTCATTTTTAAGTGTTCATTCTGAGTTGCTCTTTATCAGCAATTACAGTAAAGAAGAATTTCTCTTCTCATCGGAACGTACAGTACCATTACTTATTGTACAAACCGGAAATTTTTAGTAAGATCCTAAGATGCCAGCCAACTTAAGATGCCAAGGATCAACAAAATAACTGTGGATGTTGAGCTTTTAGCAACAGGGCCTCAAAGCTACGGAATGATCTGCCTGCTCATATAAGAGATGCCCCTTTGGTCTGAGCTTTAAAATCAAATTTTTAGTTTAGCATACTCATCAGAGCCGCTGATTAGTTGCATCTCTGTTTGTTAATGGTTTGTACAAAGATATAAATAAAGCAATAATTACTATTATCAACCCTTCTCTATTCCATTTCACTTCTCGGTTTAATTCAATTCTGTTTATTTTTGTAGAGAGTGTCCTGTTGAGCCACTTGGTGCAACTGCTCCACTCTACACCTGTTTTCCTACCCTTGGAAAAGAAACCTGGGATAAGCGGAGCTTTGGAATCAACATCATACAGCCAGGGCAGATTTTTAATATAGGAGTCCCAGGAATGGGTGGGTGGCCAGTAGGCCACAGTCACAAGGAATCGACTTGTGTTTGACTTTGTTTGTCATGGTTGACTGTGGACCCCACTGAGGTTTATTTTCCCCATCGATTCTGCTGACTGAGTTGTTATTTTCCTCTCATCTACTGTCTACTGGCCATAGTTCAACAATTATTGTAATGGACAGATACTGTCAGGCTTCATTTACGTTAATCAGTTTAGAAATGATTTTTTTCTGTCTTTTGAACACTTCTATGTGTTTATGTGAATTCATTATGCAATTAGTATTTTAACATGATTTACCTGTTAACTAGTGTCACACACGTGTGATTAGGAGGCAGTCAAAAAGCCTAAAGGTGAGTGAAATATCATGAGATGAAGGGTTGTCACGTGGTACTTACCAAAATCTCTTCTCTCCACAGAAAAACTTAAGAAAAGTAATGAACTTTATTTCTGGGTTTCAAAATGGCTGTCATGATGTCACTTCCGGCAATACAAGATGACGTCACTTCCAGCCCTCTCAAATGACTTCACTTCCGGTTTCACCAACGACGTTGTTTCCTTCTCATGCTTTCAGCATCAACTCCTGCCAACCATTTCCTGTTCCCATAATACCCACCTGTATATAAACGCCATTTTGTTCTATAAACCTTGTCAAATGTTACCTATCTGGACTTTTGATCATTTATTTTGCTACTTTGTCCGCAGGACAATATACAGACCAGGGTTCGCTTCCCGGGTCCTCCCTGTGTGGAGTTTGCATGTTCTCCCCGTGTCTGCGTGGGTTTCCTCCGGGCGCTCCGGTTTCCTCCCACAGTCCAAAGACATGCAGGTTAGGTGGATTGGCGATTCTAAATTGGCCCTAGTGTGTGCTTGGTGTGTGGGTGTGTTTGTGTGTGTCCTGCGGTGGGTTGGCACCCTGCCCGGGATTGGTTCCTGCCTTGTGCCCTGTGATGGCTGGGATTGGCTCCAGCAGACCCCCGTGACCCTGTGTTCGGATTCAGCGGGTTGGAAAATGAATGGATGGATGGAAAATATACAGGGACGGTCCCCAACTCTTTATTTTGTGGAGTTTCTTCTTTCTTGATATAATTTCCACACTAGTTATACTGTATCTTTCTGAGTTTGCACACAGTAAAGAGCGCAACACAAATTAAACTGAATTGATTTCCCTCTTTGTTTTCTAAGCACATTAAATTAAATGAGTTTGAAAGTAATTATTCAGGTTCATTAATTCCTAATGCATTGCCACTTTTCTTGAGTATTCACATTAAATAATTAGTGTTTTTCACCCAATACACTGTAATCCATTTTTTAATGATTTTCCATGGATTAAATGCATACATTTTTAAATCTACTGCAGGGGACGGAGTGAATCCTATCAGCACATGGTGCAACACAGGAATTGATCCTGGACAGTTCACAAGTCTATCTTGCATACTTCCATATTGACACTTACACTGGGCCAATTTGAAACCCCCATTTTAGCTAACACACACATCTGTAGTGTTGAGTATCCTAAGGAAAAGATATATGGATATGGCAATACAACATGGTGGAATTCAAACTTAGGATGATGGATCCAAGAGGTAGCAGCACTGACCGCTAAGCCACTGTGCTGTCTGATCCCATCAATTAGACATAAGCAATAAGGTGCAGCCAATGAGGAGTGAACAAAAGTGGCTCAGGTTAAACTTCGGAGTTGTAACATATCTAGTTACAGTCATATGAAAAAGTTTGGAACCCCCTCTCAGCCTGCATAATAATTGAGTCTCCTTTCAACATAAAAGATAACAGTGGTCTGTCTTTCATTTCCTAGGAGTACTGCGGTGTTTTCTGAACAAAGATTTTCAGTGACGCAGTATTTAGTTCTATGAAATTAGATCAAATGTGAAAAACTGGCTGTGCACAAATGTGGGTCCCCTTGTCATTGTGCTGATTTGAATGCCTGTCACTGCTCAATGCTGATTGGTTGGATGATGAGTTCATTAAACCTTGAACTTCATAGACAGGTGTGTCCATCATGAGATATAAAGGTATTTAAGGTGGTCCATCGCAAGTTGTGCTTCCTTCCCTTTGACTCTCCTCTGAAGAGTGACATCATGGGATCCTCAAAGCAACTCTCCAAAGATCTGAAAACAAAGATTGTTGAGTCTCCTGGTTTAGGGAAAGGCTACAAAAAGCCATCTCAGAGGTTTAAACTGTCAGTTTCAGTAACTGTAAGGAATGGAATCAGGAAATGGAAGGCCACAGGCACAGTTGCTGTTAAACCCAGCAGGTCTGGCAGGCCAAGAAAAATACAGGAGCAGCATATGGACAGGATTGTGAGAATAGTGACAGACAAGCCACAGATCACCTCCAAAGACCTGCAAGAACATCTCACTGCAGATGGTGTATCTGTACATCGTTCTACAATTCAGGGCAATTTGCACAAAGAACATCTGTATGGCAGGGTGATGAGAAAGAAGCCCTTTCTGCACTCGTGCCACAAACAGAGTCACTTGTTGTATGCCAATGCTCATTTAGACAAGCCAGATTCATTTTGGAACAAAGTGCTTTGGACTGATGAGACACAAATGGAGTTATTTGGTCAGAACAAAAAGCGCTTTGCATGGCGGAAGAAGAACACCACAGTCCAAGACAAACACCTGCTACCTACTGTCAAATGTGGTGGAGGTTCCATCATGCTGTGGGGCTGTGTGGCTAGTTCAGGGACTGGGGCCCTTGTTAAATTCAAGGGTCAGATGAATTCAACCCAATATCAACAAATTCTTCAGGATAATGTTCAAGCGTCAGTCACAAAGTTGCAGTTACACATGCAGGGGTTGGATATTCCAACAAGAGAATGACCCAAAACACAGTTGGAAATCTACAAAGGCATTCATGTAGAGGGAGAAGTACAATGTTCTGGAATGGCCGTCACAGTCCACTGACTTGAATATCATCGCAAATCTATGGGATGATTTGAAGCAGGCTGTCCATCAAATTGAACTGAACTGGAAAGATTTGGTATGAAGAATGGTGAACAAGACCTTCATCCAGAATCAGACACTCATCACAGGCTATAGGAGGACAGCGTCTAGAGGACAAAAGGAGGCTCAACTAAGCATTGATGTCATATCTCTGTTGGGGTGCCCACATTTATGCACCTGTCTAATTTTGTTATGAGGCAAATTTTCTGTTAATTCAATAAACTTAATGTCATTGCTGAAATCCTACTGTTTCCATAAGGCATGTCAGATATTAAAAGGAAGTTGCTCAGCCAATGATAAACCAAAATCCAAAGAATTAAGAGGGGTTCCCAAACATTTTCATATGACTGTATACTTTATTACATTGTACAATGCACATGACAATAAATGTGTCTTGACTTGTACTATAAACTAGAAAATAAATTGCAAATAACTTTGAAAGGGGCCAAGCTGCATGTCAAAAGATTAACAGTTAAAGGACAAACCTACCCAAAAACAATATTTTGTTTAAATGTTATTAAACCCATTTACAGTGATGGCAGAGAAAAAAAATAATCTCATGTTTTCATGCAGAAAGGAGGAAAGAAAGTTTATGATTCAACAGACGCTGTAGGGGGGCCAATGCGGTATAACAGCAAACAATATCAAAACATTCTTGAAAAAATCTCACGTTACTTCCATCCATCCATTTTCCAACCCGCTGAATCCAAACACAGGGTCACGGGGGTCCACTGGAGCCAATCCCAGGGCACAAGGCAGGAACCAATCCCGGGCAAGGCGCCAACCCACCACAGGACACACACTAGGGCCAATTTAGAATCGTCAATCCACCTAACCTGCATGTCTTTGGACTGTGGGAGGAAACCCACGCAGACACGGGGAGAACATGCAAACTCCACGCAGGGAGGACCCGGGAAGCGAACACCCAGGTCTCCAGCAGCACTACCCACTGCGCCACCACGCCGCCTATCTCACGTTACTTATGTTGTATAATCCATGTGTAAAGTCAACCAGTCTCTTTCTTACAATGTCCAAAACATGTATTTTTACTGAAATATTTTTAAATAAACCGCTTCCAGACAGTGCTCTCATGAACGAGGAATGAATGTTTGACCACCTGGCCCCTCTTTCATTGGTCAAAGCCTTTAAATGTCTCACAGTATACGTTGTACAATGTTGGTATCATGTGAAGCACCTTGTTAGCCAATGAGTAGGATTTTACTGTGTACTGTATAGGCCCCCTAAATCATAAACTTTCTTTCCTCCTTTTTGCATGAAAACACGACATTAAATTTTTTTCTGGGGCATCATTATAAAGCACATGGGATAAATAACATTTAAGGAAAATTTTATAATAATAATAATTCTTTGCATTTATATAGCGCTTTTCTCACTACTCAAAGCGCTCAGCGATTGCAGGTTTAGGGCCTAACAGAGCAGAGTCCCTTTTGGCATTTACGGGATTCGAACCGGCAACCTTCCGATTGCCAATGCAGATCCCTAGCCTCAGAGCCACCACTCCGCACCCTAACCCTAACTCTAAATATTGTTTTTGAGTGGGGTACTCCTTTAAGAACATCTATGCCATATTGTTTGGAATTTGACCCAAACAGGGACATTTTATCCATCCATCCATTATCCAACCCGCTATATTCTAACTACAGGGTCACGGGGGTCTGCTGGAGCCAATCCCAGCCAACACAGGGCGCAAGGCAGGAAACAAACCCCGAGCAGGGCGCCAACCCACCACAGGGGACATTTTATAGTATATTTTATACCATCTCCCAGTGTGACATTAGTGTTGTACTTGAATAATCTTCATTGATGTTAGCTGTATGCTGGTGTAGGAACTGCACAAAAATAACTGATTTTAAAGGAACTTTTAAAAAAGCACAAACACTGACACCTGCCATTCTCAGCCTGATCACTGAGAGAAGATGATGAAGTAGAGTTGTGTCAGTTTTGAGTCAGCTCTATATACAGTTTGTGTGTCCTGTGCATGTGACCTTTGTGGCAGTTATTTCAAACAAATGAGACCAGAAATGTCTTGGGCCTCTAACTCCATACAGCCTATATGTCTGAAATGTCAGTCAGTCATTTTCCAACCTAACACAGGGTCACGAAGGTCTGCTGGAGCCAATCCCAGCCAACACATGGCGCAAGTCAGGAACAAATCCCCAGGCAGGGCGCCAGCCCACCGCAGGGCACACACACCCATACACCAAGCACACACTAGGGACAATTTAGGATCACCAATGCACCTAACCTGCATGTCTTTGGACTGTGGGAGGAAACCCACGCATACACGGGGAGAACATGCAAACTCCACACAGGGAAGTGAACCCAGCTCTCCTTACTGTGAGGCAGCAGCGCTACGCCTGCACCACCGTGCCATCCAAGTCTGAAATGCTTTCATGAAAAATTAATTTAGACAGGATTCTCTGGGTGACTTAAACAAATGCTTTAACATGATATTAGACAAATTGAATGAAATTATTTATTATACTATACTTAATAGAATATACCCCAAGGGCATACAAGCCATTTTCGCAAAAGACAGGGATAATAAATTGATCTTTAACCAGAGGAAATCATGAAAGACAACTTTGACACATAAGCGGTATAAACCTTAAACTCTTAATGATGTCTTGCGATTTTTGCCCTTTAAGCTAAGAAGCCAGTATCTGATTTGAACCATTGCACCTCTTGGCTGCCACACTTTACTTCACTGCTTCCCTAATTATAGAACAGATATCAATGAGTGGAAACTCCAGGAATTGATTTACTACCAGCATGACCTTGATTGTGTCAATCACCTGTTCCAGTAAACGTTTCCAGATATTTTCTGCATTTCTCCAAGTGCAGCTAGGAGTAATGAAGACTTTCCACAGCCCACCTGCCCAACAATCATTGTAAGCTGACCTGCAAGACCAAGAGAAAAAAGAAGAAAATATCAGAAGTCTCATTTACAACACAGCAGGGGTTCTCATACTCAAGCCTGGGGCCCCCTAGTGTTGCTGCTTTTCATTACCATCAGTTTCACAATCAGTCAGTCATTTTCTTTCTTACAGATGACATTTCATTAGCTGGTCTTTCTATCTCTTCTCTTACGTGGCATTCTGAAAAGCACAGCAGTGTGATTTTTACATCATTTATAAGACATTTAGATATATTTGCATTTTTGCTGTAGCTTTACATGCTTAACTCTCGTTTGTTGTTTTCCTATTAAAATGCCTTTTTCTGTGTAGTTTGCTCCCTTAGTTGCATCCTAATACTGTACTTTATGGAGTACTGCACCCTCCATAAATCCATCTGCTGACACCAGCATAGGAGAGAGTTTATCCCCACCCACAGCAGCCCAGGTAAGCAGAGAGCTGAGGAGACTTCATGCCAGCAAAGCAGTGGGTCCAGATGGAGTATCGCCATGACTGCTGAAGGCCTCTGCGTTGGAGCTGGGGATAGTCCCGAGGATTTGGAAAACATCTTGCATTACCCCAGTCCCAAAGGTATCACGTCCTAGTGAGCTGAATGACTTCCGACCTTTCGCTCTGACGTCACATGTGATGAAGACCATGGAGCAGCTGCTGCTTCACCACCTGAGGCCACAGGTCTGCCACGCCCTCGAGAATGAAGTGGATAGGACAGGTGAGCTTTGTTGGGCTGAATGGCCTGTTCTCGTATAGATTGTTCTAATATTACATAAAATGTGGTAAGTCTGTGTCATATTTGTACATATCAGAGGTGCTTTGACAAGCAGATGGTCACTTTATCAGTGTAGTTTGTCAAACTGTCGTTAAATAACCCAGAAACAGCGTTGTGGCTTAACAATGAAGCTATGAAGGGAGAGTTTGGTCCTCAATTTAGAAGCTCAATCCTGTTTAAAGGTGCTTCTCTTTTGTGCATGAGAAGATTTTCCTAAATTGTGTCTGGGATGCTGTGAATGTATATCTGACATTTAGATTATGCAACACAAGTAACTTGGGATGATTTTCATGGACATTTGCACAATTTGCTGTTGTTTAGCACTGCATCATGCAGACTCACTGATCTGACAGAGTATGCCGCACAATTCCTGGTCCAGGTTTTGGTCTTGTCACACCTTGAATATCACAACTTGATTCCAGAAAGAGATACCTGCCTGTACTATTAAGCCACAGCAGATGAATCAAAATGCAGTGGGCACATCCAGCTGAAACTGGCGTATGTCACTCCACTTTTCAGGTCATCACACTGACTCCCTGTAGCAGCACAAATTAAGTTCAGATCCTTGATGATCGCCTACAGTAGTCAATGAGTCAGTCACTTTGTATATGGAGGCACTCGTGAGGTCCTCTGCTCCTTCTTGCCTACTCAGCTCTGTTGGTGAACAGCATCTGGTGATGCCACCTCTGTGTGACATCAAATCTCGAGCCAGGCACTTTTCATGTTTAGCTCTTAGCTAGAGGAACAGGCTGCCCACCTCCGTCTGACCTACTGACTCCCTCAGGGTGTTTAAGATGCGTTTGAAGACTCTTCTGTTCTCTGTCTAATTCATAAAAGGTTTTGATAGGTTCTTGTAACTAAGATAAGATTAACTACTCAAATGGTATTCTGTTTGGTTTAAAGCTCAACTTGTGATGACCAACTTTGTCACCTTGTCATGTAACACTTATTTCCAAACAGTCCCCCAGATGGGCATTTACTCGATTATGATGACCTGTTTTGCAAGTCTGTTTGAATAAAAGCTAAGCAAATAAATAGGAATGTTCTTAGCCGAAGTCCCTTTGATTGGGAAACTGTGTTATGTCTGTACTCCATTAAAATATGTGATTAAAGTTATTCACTGCAAACAACATGAGGTAAGTAACAGACACAAAAAAAATGTAATTTTTGGGTAGGGTAATCTTATAAACCTGGGACGTTCTTAGGCATACGTGAACTAAGCATCCGCGTAGGGCCCTGACTTACAATATATTTTTTTTTTTTGTTGTTGGGCTGTGGGCCTTGGGCCCCTGTCATGCCCCTGGCACTGAAGCCATCTGTGCCAGGCCCTTACGTCGTGTGTCTCGATACCCTCCTCATCCTAAATTTTACCGTTCTGAGTCGAATTCGGAGGGGAAGGATAGGAGCAGGGGGCAGCAGGCATGGAATCTGGGGCATGGCTTTGGGACAGGGAATGTATAAATAGCGATCGCTCCATCTGGATAAATCATTGCACAACGTGTATCAGTGATGGATGGTGTGTTCTGAGACTATCATATATTATTATTTGGATTATTAGTTAAATGTAAAGCTAATACATCACATAGGCCCTACATCCTAATCCTCATTCCTCCAGGTCCCGGTATTAGCTAATCCCTACCAAACTTGGTTTGGTCTTTATTTGTCGGTTCCTGTAAATACTTGGTACTGGTAGGCTATTTTGATTTTCTGCTTACAGGAACAGTTTACCGCTTACAGTTTAGTTATCCACTCCGTACGTGTCTATTCTGGTCGACGTAGTCCACGGGTATGAACTGAGATAAAGTGTACATTTACTTACTGAGTTACTCGATCGGTACTGTGTAGGAATAATGTCAGGAACGAAACGAAGCTATGAATCCGGGTGTACTAAAAGGAAGAAAAGAGCAGCTCAAGAAGCTTTTACTGCTCCACTAAAAGGAGCTTTGTTGAACTTTGTTGAGAGGTCTAGTACAACCGCAAGTAGAAACGCGCCATCCCAAAACTTTGCCAAATGCACTATAGCAAAAGTTAATTTTAGAGATTCGTTTCGGATTCATTCGGAGAGATCCCCATAAAATCATGAAATATCCCTATATTATCGGCCTTTACCAGATCCAGAACAAAATCAATATTTTACCACTCTGCATACACACAAGCGTACATGTAGGCCTACTGGTCATCTAAGGCCTTTTCCGGGGTTCTATTCAATAAGGGCGTGCACAAAAAGGCGAGCTTCAAAAGGGCGACCTCAATTGGGCGCAGCGAATAAAGGCAAACGCAACAAAATTATTACAGAAAATTTATTAGATAAAGGCAATGATTGAACGTATAAAAAGGCAAAAGCAAGAATATTAAAACATTCGCTCAATTGAGGTCGCCCTTTTGAAGCTCACTTTTTTTTGCGCGCCCTTATTGAAGGATACCCTTTTCCAGACGTTTTATTAGAACACCTTCCTGAGCTCCAGGGGGGCTCCGCTCCCCTCCATCCAGGGCCTGCACATTTCTGAACTGCGTAAGGGCTCCCAAACTGCTGAGAACTGCCCTGTTTTAAACTGTGTGTATAGCAAGTGAAAACTATTTAGATAGATAGATCGATAGATAGATAGAATTTAGTATAGTAGGCAGGATTAGATAGATAGATAGATAGATAGATAGATAGATAGATAGATAGATAGATAGATAGATAGATAGATAGATAGATAGATAGATAGATAGATAGAATTTAGTATAGTAGGCAGGATTAGATAGATAGATAGATAGATAGATAGATAGATAGATAGATAGATAGATAGATAGATAGATAGATAGATAGATAGATAGATAGATAGATAGATAGATAGATAGATAATTTTAATTTTAAAATGACCTTTATTAACAATTATAACACAATTGCAGTCAAATTAACAGCCAACATTCAAAAACATTTAAAAGTAAAGTTTTCCTACTCAGACTTTAGTACCAGACATTCATTTTCCATGGAACATAAAACATCATTTACAGCCCAGATTTCTCTAAATACATCTAATTGATTAATTAGTTTAAAATATGCAAATTCAATCTTCACTCTCCTTTGAAGGAGGACCTTAAACATTAATAGAGCGTCAGTGGTTTTCAGATCTTTATCTCTATTTCTTCTTGTTTTTAAAGTTGCCATCTTGGCCTGGCCTAACAAAAAAATGTAAAGTAAACATTCTCTTTTACGAATTCTCGACACCGACATTCCAAAAATATAAATGAGTTCATTAAATACAATTCCCAAATTCAACAACAATAAAGCAAGGAAAGTCAGCAATGGTTGTAATCTGGTACAATACAGGAATAAATGATAAATTGTTTCTTTCTGAAAGCAAAATGGACACTGATCTGTTGCACTGGCACCAATGGTTTTTAAGAATGAATTGGTAGCTAGTGCTACATGTAGAATCCTCCACTGCAGGTCCCCAACTCTTTTCTCAATGGGAGGTTTATATAAAGTCCTCCATGCTGGAGATGTCGTGTCATGCAGACACAGAGTGTTCCTCCAGAGGGTATCAGTCATTTCCTTCAAATGTATAAAATGGGACACTTTAAGACACCAGTCATACAATTCTTTTTTTGACAAATCTTGAAACAAAATTCCATTTATGTGATTAATTTTTAAAATTGAGTTTTTAGGCCTGATAAAATCTTTTACATTTGGTTTAATTGTAATGTCACATTCAGGAGGTTCCGCCTCTTTTATGCGATCACCAGAGAAAAACTCCTCACACAGGGGACCTGCACCCAATTGCACTAAAGAGACTTGTAGTTTGTTAATAATCGACCCCCCAAAGCGGACAGACCTAATCCCGAGCTCATGTGCCACAGCTGCCTCAGACTTCCACTGGTTGCTGACCGGATCAATAAAGTCAGCTACTTTAGTAAAGCCTTTGCTCATAAGCAGGGAGTTCAAACTAACCGAGTCAAACTCCAAGGTTGGATTCCATACTACTGGTTCTTCAAGTAACCAGAAGACTGATTCCAGATTAATTTCCACTCTGCTTGCTTTAGTATGCCAAATTAATAACATATTGCGGTAAAAAACGGGCAGCACAGACAGTGCCAATTGCTTGACGTCAATGAAAAGGAGTTGCAAATCAAAATTAAGATTACCAACCCTATGAAAAAAAGCGAACGCCAAACTCCTCCACAGTAAAGGCTGAGGGGCGTACAAAAGACGCTGTAAATATGTCAGCCTAAAAGCTTCAATTCTGCACAGAATGTCCACCAAGCCCTGACCACCTTCATCCACAGGCAGATGTACCGCACTGTGTTTAATCCAATGAATTTTGTCCCAAAAAAAATCCAGCAAAATTCTCTGAATTTCTTTTAATAGCCAAAGTGGAGGATCTGCACACCTAAATTTATGCCAAAGCATTGAAGCAATTAAATTATTAATAATCAGCACTCTACCCCTAAAAGAGAGCTTGGCGACCACCCATTTCCATTTCTTCAGTCTCCCCTGAATTTGATCAGTTAAGCCCTCCCAGTTATCAGCTGTGGCTCCAGACTTCCCAATGTAAATTCCCAGATGTTTAAACACCTTAGAATTCCATGTTAAACCACTTGGGAGGCTTGGGGGAGGACAGTCCCACTTGCCCATCAGAAAGGCGTTACATTTGGACCAGTTGACCCTGGCAGATGACACCGTTTGAAACACCTGTAAACAGTCCTGCAGCAGGACAACATCATTAGGTTCAGTGATGACAACTGCAACATCGTCAGCATATGCGACCACCTTAAAGGATGCAGTGGGACACACAGGCAATGACAGGCCATGAAGTAATTGGCGAAGTCTGTGGAGCAGGGGCTCTATGGACAGCGAGTATAACATACCAGAGAGTGCACACCCCTGACGAATGCCCCTTGTAACAGAAAATGGGGCTCCCAATCCTCCATTAATTTTTAAAACACTAAACACATTTGTGTACATTAATTTAATATAACCTAGAAAGGTCTCACCAAAACCAAACCTCTCTAGAACTTTAAATAAATACTGGTGGTCTACCCAGTCAAATACCTTTTCTTGATCCAATGAGATAAGACCCGCCTTAAACCCAAGAATCTCAGATGCAGATACCAAATCCCGCACAAAGAAAATGTTATCAAAAATACATCGTTCAGGGACACAGTATGACTGATCGAAAGCCACCAAGCAGTTCATAACAGTCCTCAGACGAAGAGCCAACGCTTTGGAAAAGATTTTGTAGTCCGAGCATAGTAGGCTGATTGGTCTCCAGTTCTTAATGTTGCAAAGATCCCCTTTTTTTGGCAAAAGAGTCAAAACAGCTCTCTGACAACTCACAGGAAGTTCTTTATCCCTGATGCTCTCCACGAACACAGTCAGGAAGTCCTTATCCATGACATCCCAAAAGGACTTGTAGAATTCGACGGGAAGTCCATCAATCCCAGGGACTTTGTTCTGATTTAGACTCCCAAGAGCACTAGTGAGTTCCTCCAGCGATAGTGGCAGGTCGAGTACTTCCTTAGTGGATGGAGTCAACTGTGGTAAGTCATCAAAGAAAAATTCTGTGCTTGAAGACAAGTCCACGGTTTCTGCAGAGAATAAGTCTTTGTAAAATTTTAAGGCAAATTCCCTGATCTCCTCGGTCTCCGTCATTTCAGTCCCATCTGCAGTTTTCAGACAGTGAATGATTTTTGCCTGAGCAACCTTTTTCTCCAAAGAAAAGAAAAACTGCGTAGGGGCGTCTATGTGAGAAATATTCTGGAATCTCCCCCGGACAATGGCGCCCTTCACCTGTTCATCCAGCAGGGATCTCAGAGAATCCTTTATGTCTTGTAGGGACTCGATCAAAATGGCATCAAAACCGGTTTCCAGTTTGGCTTGAATTAGCCCAATGTCCTCTTCCAGTTCTTTAATGGCCATGGTGACCTTTCTAGAAGAATGTTCAGAATAAAACTGGCAAAACAGTTTAATTTGGACCTTGGAGACGTCCCACCATTGTTTCAGAGATGAGAATTCACTTTTGCTGAGTCTCCATTTATTCCAAAAGAGACAAAAGTGTTGAAGAAATAGAGAGTCTTTAAGGAGTTTAGAATTAAAGTGCCAGAAAGATTTAAAATTACTTTCAGACCCCAAAGAAAAACGAGTGAGAGCTAAACCATGGTCTGAAAACCCTGTGGGCAGAAGGCAAGAGCCCAAAATGAGGTTCAAATTGTGCTGTAAAGTATAAATTCTGTCCAGCCGTGCCATAGATAACATGCCACTGGAGGCCTTGAGCCACGTGTACTGTCTCGCCGTCGGGTTCAACTCCCTCCACACATCCACAAGTTCTTGTTGATGAAGGACCGACTGCAACACCTTGACTGACCCCGGGTGAGGCTCAGTGCCATTCCTGTCCATCACTGCATTTTCAGTGCAATTAAAATCACCAGCTAAGAACACGACATCCTCTGAACTGCACTCAGCGAGTACGTCTTTTAACAAAAGAAAAAAAGAAACTCTCTCTTTGCCCTCATTTGGAGCGTAGACATTTATAAAAATAATGTTTTTCCCCGGAATATGAACAACAACCTTCATGAGACGGCCTTTAACTTGCTCAAGACAGTCTATGGACTCTGGGAGAAATGCTTTACTGAAGAGCACTGCCACCCCTGCGCTGGCACTGGAGCCGTGGCTCAGAAACGTCATGCCACTCCAGTCCCTCTGCCACTCCGACTCATTCATTGGGTCAGTGTGAGTTTCTTGAAGACAAATCACATCAAGTTTTTTATGTTCTAAATATTGAAAAAGTACGTCTCTCTGTGAGGAGTCTCTGCAGCCGTTAACGTTCAAAGAGCCCAAAGAGAGAACAGGCATTAGAAAGAATAGAAATGGAGCAGCAATGACAACAAGAACTTTAACTAATGAAGCAAAGAGGAGCTGGTGTGGAGCCATTATGTGCTGGAGGTGAGAGACTTTCTAACTTTGCTGATAACATTCTTTAAACGATTAAATTCTTTTCTTTCCATTCCCAAAGGAACAGCATTACGCATAACACGCTTGGCTGAAACCAAAAAAAGTTCCAGGTCAGGAAAATGTTCTACAACATCCAAGAAAATCCAGAAAGCTCAGAATGCTTTCAGTGCTGTACTCCGTTTTTCCAAGAGTACCAGTTAAATTGTCACTTGACATGCAAGAGTCACTGTCCTCACCACCCTGCTGACTCTCCTCACACTCTGGGCTAATTGTCACCTCTCTGGTATTTAAAAAGCGACTTTTTAAAGATACGTCAGCCACCTCTGTCAGGTTCATTTTGTTACTTCTCTTTGCACCTACTCCACCGTCTGAGGTTTCTTTCCTCTTTCTGGGGAGTGTCGTCCATTCTTCTGCAACAGTCATTTCCTCAACAATTCCAGCTTTTTCTTCCCTAACTGCACTACCTGAAGTGGTGCCTGGTTCAGTTTCTGCCACAGCTTTGAGATTCAAGAGAGGGCGAGCAGCTTCACTGTGGACTGTGGACTCAGGACTGGCCTCGGCCCGCTCATCCACCTTAGATGGTTCACAGGCAGTAGTAGCAGCAGCATTCATACTTTCAATGTCATTCACCTTAGTTGGTGACGTTTCTCTGATAAGCTGCATAACCTCGGCCTCAGCTGGACTCTTTTCTTCAGCCTGCTGTATATTCAAATTAGAGGACTTCAACTCGGCCTCAGCCAATCCGTCCACTTCAGGCATTTTTGTCTCAGCTTTCTTTATTTCACTCCTTTCAACTGTGGAGCTACAACTAGATATCTGATTTTCAGAACTTCCTGGAGTCAAGCTAAGAATACCTGTGGCTACCTCACAGATAACAATCTGCTGATCTTCAGCATCGGAGTCAGAGTCCTCAGACTCATCCTCTACATCTGACTCCCTCACTACATGTATGTTACCTCCCATAGAATAACTTCCATCAGTTCTCTTACAATCAACTGCTTTGTGCCCTGCACGGCCACATTTAAAACATTTCATTGATTCAGAAGATATAAACACAATATAATCACATCCATCAACTTTGAATTTCAGAGCAACATCTAACTCATTGTCACCTCTGTTGAGGAGCATAAAAACCTGTCTCCTAAATGAAACCACATGCTTTAATTCGGGCTGTTTACACCCCAAAGGAATCAAAGTAATATCAGAAATAATCTCACTATACCTGCTCAATTCATTATGCAACAGTTCATTCTTCAAGAAAGGAGGAACATTAGAGATTATAATCCTCTTTGCAGGAGTTGAAAGTGGCAAAACAGAAATGAGGGTTCCATTAATAACTAGGCCTTCCTGGACCAGTTGGTGAACTAAGGCCTCCTCATTTAGAAATACCACAACTGCCTTATTCATTCGTGAAGCAGAAATAATGTTTTTACATCCAATTATTTTTCCAATTTCAGTAACACACTTCTCTACTGAAACTACTGGATCAACAATCAACTTGATGCCATTTCTTCTGCTAAGGTTTTCAAAGCCATGTGGCAAAAGGCCTGGCTGTATCCCTCGGGACACAACCATTCTAGCCACTTCTTTTTAAAAAAATACTATATAAACTTGAAATAGTAACTATATACAAATAACACAGCTAAAAATTAAGAGAAATGACTAGAAAAAAAAGAATAAAACAAAAAAAAGAAAAAGAAAAAGAAAAGCTACACTCACTCTCCTGCTAGCACAAAGGCCACTCTCACTCCAGAGCAAAGCAATCGACACACAGAGTAACAGTAAGACAGGATGGATAGATAGATAGATAGATAGATAGATAGATAGATAGATAGATAGATAGATAGATAGATGTGAAAGGCACTATATAATAGATAGATAGATAGATAGATAGATAGATAGATAGATAGATAGATAGATAGATAGATAGATAGATAGATAGATAGATAGATAGATAGATAGATAGATAGATAGATAGATAGATAGATACTTTATTAATCCCAAGGGGAAATTTAGCTCTTCAATCTCCATGCATGGCCAAGTCATCACAATCCAGACTATTGACTAATACATTTTCCACACTCCACCACACTGAGATACAGTATATGGCTTCACTGTTAGGCAAGCGCACACACACACACACACACACACACACACACACACACGCACATGCACACACTCATTTGCCCCAAGACACTAATAACCCATTATCTCTCTCTGTCTTATCTCTTAGTTGGTGTCCAGTGGAATAAACAAACTTTACGACTTACCATGAGGAATCCGGATATCAATGTTGGACAATGTTGGGGATCCATCAGGAGTCCAGGTGAAATAGCCATTAGTGATCTGTTGAATTACAAGAAATGACACATTGAGTTGAATTGTGAGTGACAGGCCCTGGTTTAGTGGAAGGCGCCATTCACTGGGACTGTGACATGCAGGAGAACAGCAGGTGGAGGAACACGGACAATGGGCTCGGCACAGCTGTTAGGTGAAAAACATTTGGGCTCAGCAGCCAAATGTGTTAATTTCAACCCCAAAACATGAAACTTGCTCACAGTGTAATGATAGCAGTTAACAGAGCTATCTCCTTGAGGCACGTCCTGATTTGGCAGAACCTTGTATTCCTGCGAGATAAATAAATATGACTCATAAGAACGGAAGACAGTAAGAGCATAGAACAGCCATATGGGAAAGAGCATCCCTGATAACAACCTCACGTCTCTTCACGCCGGCAGTGCTCAAACACAATTCATTACAGACCAGAACAGGAATCAATGCGTGCTAAAGTGGACATTCAAGCTCCTGTGCTGTGAGGACAGAAGTATAACAATGTAAAGGTTCAAACAGGATCAGTTGACATCGTGTGGCATTGCGTCACAGTGTTCTTATAGTTGTTTACTGTATGTCCCCTTCCTTCTTGAATTAAAACACTAAGCAGAAATAAATAAAAGAGCAACAACTGGAGCTCAGCTGAATGCTGCCATTCATGGTTGACATGACTCAATGACTTCATCAGGAAGAGGAACACATTTCCATAATACACTTGCAATTTAAAAAAACAAACGATCAACTAGCTACAGAAAAGATAAAGACACCAGCATCTGCCATCACTTCAGTACTGGAGATTACAAATCTTGCTGACAACAGGAGAATTTTAAAGCCAAGACTGCACCACATGTTCTGCAGAATTAACACAACAGCTGCATTGATACATTTTGAATCCTGAATTGTGATTCAAGCAAAGTCATGTGTCCCCAAAGAAATGTAGTCAAATGACAAGTTCCATTTATATCCACTTTAACCAACTAAATACAAAGTAGATGTCCATTAGAAGTTCGACTACACACAGTCACCACACACTATGGCACCGTTTCTCAACTTTTAAGTATTTGCGACCCGAGTTTTCATAACAGTTTTAATCGTGCCCCCCCTAAGTTTTTTTGAAAGGAGCCCACTAATACCAATTTGTTCTTTTTTAATTAATGATATATCATAGATGCATATTTTATTATACCTACTTAACTTTTATCGACATTTATCTAACTCTATATTTATTTTTCTAGTATCAGAATGTAGTTTAAGTTCATTTGTTTTGGTTTCAATAGATGGAGTTTTCATATTTTCGATTCTTGTTTTCTTTTTTTCACATCTTCGCGCCCCCCTATTTGTTACTTCACGCCCCCCTAGGGGGGCCCACCCCACAGTTTGAGAACCACTGCACTATGGACACATTAGTAACGATCAGGATCTCCTGGAGGTAAGGCTTAGGATATGAACCAGGGTCTTCTATGGCTTAGGCCAGAAACTCTACAATAGGGAACAGTGTGAGCAGGTTTGGGTCAAGTCTTGACTGGATTGTTCTGCTTCACAAACTTCTTCACAGAGTTCTGACTCACGACTGCACAGCCACGCACAACACCAACCACATCACCAAGTTTGCGGATGATACGACGGTGCTGGGACTGATAAGCAGGGATGATGAAAGAACATACATAGATGAGGTGGAAAGGCTGTCCGCATGGTGTGAAGACAACAACCCATCTTTCAATGTCGACAGGACAAAAGAGATAACCGTGGATTTCAGAAAATCACGTCCTGCCCACATCCCACTCAGCATCAACGGTTTAGATGTGGAGACTGTTAGGAGTACCAAGTTCCTCGGTGTGCACATAACTGAGGAACTTACGTGGACACATAACACCTCATCACTAATCAAGAAAGCCCAGCAGAGACTACACTTCCTGAGGCGGTTGAAGCGAGCAAGTCTTCCCCCTTCCATCCTCACCATGTTCTACAGAGGCACCATTGAGAGTGTTCTGACCAGCTGTATCACTGTCTGGTATGGCAACTGCAACATATCCGACCGCAAGAGCCTGCAAAGGATAGTGAAGACAGCAGTGAACATTATTGGGGCGCCTCTCCCTTCACTACAGGACATATTTTACAAACGCAGTGTCCGCAAGGCCTGCAGTATTGTGCAGGACCCCTTACACCCCTCACATGGACTTTTCACACTTCTGTCATCCAAGAGAAGATACTGCAGCATCAAAGCCAGATCTGCCAGGCCAGAGTTTTTACCCCCAAGCTGTTAGACTCCTTAACACCAGGCTGCTCCCTGGGACCTTCCACACGGCCTCAACCACCTCGACAAACAGAACTTTTATACATGTGAGCCCCTGTCCTGCAAAGACGAGTGTGCAGGTAGGAAATAACTGAAAATCTCCTACTGGCCTTTAAGGATTTTGACACTCTTGATATCCTTCTGCTGTGAAACATTCTGACCTGTCATTGCTTACACGTCTTAAACAACTATTATCATACACTGATCATTTCTGTATTATCTATATCTATTATTTATTTATTATATTACATATCTTATACATCGATATTGCTGCTACTTCTTTGTCTTGTCTTTGTACAATGTCTTATCTTGTTTGTGTTTTAATTTTAATTCTATTTTTAAATTATTATTTGCACGTCATGTTGTTACACTGTGGACCCTGAGCTTTGCAATTTCGTCTATCTGTATACTTGTATATGGTTGAGATCACAATAAAGTTCACTTTGACTTGACTTTTGACTTTGACAAAGAGACAGTGGCACCTTTTTAATAAGAAAGGACAAGGAGAAAAGATGCAGTCAGAAAAATGTGCTAAGGTCGTAACCAGGTATTCAGATAAACCAGTGCCTCTCAAACTGTTGGCCAGCTTCCCCATACAGGGGATCCATCCATCCATTTTTCTACCGCTTATCTGAGGTCGGGTCGCAGGGGCAACAGCCTAAGCAGGGAAGCCCAGACCTCCCTCTCATCCCAGCCACCTCCTCCAGCTCCTTTGGGAGGACCCCGAGGCGTTCCCAGGCCAGCTGGGAGATATAACCCCTCCTGGGTCTGCCCCGTGGCCTTCTCCCAGTGGGACATGCCCAGAACACACCCCCCCCCCTAGGGAGGCGTTCAGGGGGCACCCTGACCAGATGCCCGAACCACCTCAACTGACTGCTCTCAATGCGGAGGAGCAGTGACTCTACTCCGAGTCTCTCCTGGATAGCTGAACTCCTCACCCTATCTCTAAGAGAAAGTCCAGCCACCCTGCGGAGAAAACTCATTTCAGCCGCTTGTATCCGCGATCTTGCTCTTTCGGTCACTACCCAAAGCTCGTGGCCATAGGTGAGGGTAGGAACGTTGATCGACTGGTAAATCGACAGCCTCGCCTTTTGGCTCAGCTCTCTCTTCACCACGACGGGGAGGGGAGAGGTTGTGAAATAAATGGTTTGATATTAAAATTCTGGGAGCTGAAAGTGATGGTTTTGAGCAGGGATCCTCAATCACGGTCCTGGAGGGCCGCAGTGGCAGCAGGTTTTTGCTCCAACCCAATTGCTTAATAAGAAGCCCTTACTGCTCAAGTGACACTTCTGTTTCACTTTAGTTGTCTCGTTTGTTAAGATTTTGAACCCTTATTGCTTATTTTAGTCTTAGACAGCTGTATTCTTGGTTTTAAATGCTCCTAATTAGCAATAACATGCAAATGACAAAAGAGCAGTTCTCCATTTAGCTTGTTGCCATTTACACCTGTGTGCATTTATCAGGCACTATTGGTTTTAATTAAATACTTGGAAGGAAAGTGAAGAGAAAAAAGTGAAGGACTGAGAAGTACTCATCCATTTTAGCCATCAAATCATTTGGGAAGAAAATCTAGATTATGAGAATTACCTGACATAGTAGAGTTAAAGCACTAACCGGCCATGAAATTAAATTATTGGCAAGAATTGCTTTCTAATTAAGCAACTGGGTTAGAACAAAAACCTACAGCCACTGCGGCCCTCCAGGACTGGGATTGAGGACCCCTGGTCTTCTTGAGGGATATGAGGACATTGAGTTCATAGAAGAATAGAACAAGCTACCCTTTCATCTGATTTCCCAGTAGCGTTGCCTCTTTTCCTCTCTGCGATGCCCTCACTTTTTCATAGAGGAAAGCGCCCTTTAGCGTTTCAGCTGGCTAAAAGCAGAGCTTAGTCTCAGTGAATCAAAGTGTTTAAAAACCTATTTGGACAGGACCAAAGGTGAATGGACACTACCAACAGATATTTAGTATAATTTTGTTTTCCTTTAAGTTTAATTTACTGGGAAGGGGGATGTGAAGATCTTGGAATAAAATAGTTTCAGAAGCACTTGTAGCAGTGCTACTTAAATGGACTACAAATCCCAGTAGCCCTAGTAGTACTTTGCCATTGGACAGCTTCAGGTGTTGCTGCAAGGGTTGCTTATGGGCGTAAGATTTGGCGCAGACTTTAAAGGTGATTCAATGTTGGATTACAAACACAGGTACCCAAACATTACAGTTTTCTGGATTTGCGGTTGTGTTGTCATGTGCGTGCGCGTAGGAGACAGTTTAAGGGCTCTGGTAACGGTAATTCTCTGCCATTCCAGGAGTTGACACCCTGTGATAACGCCTTCTCTTTTCTGCACTCTTCAGGCCAAAAGATTGATGGCTTTTCCACTACCAATGTCACTTTGGGTGTCCATCCGCAAGGACCCACCTCTTCCTGCCGGAAATCAACATAAGTGGAAGCTCTGCTAATTTAAGGAGTCAAAAAGAGACTCCTTTTGGAAAAGATTACTCACATTTATTCTCTTTATCAACTGCAATTATATGGGGTTTGCTAACGGGTGCCCCAACACATCTTATTGTCTCTATTTTGTTATTATAGTGTCCTGCACCAGGCGTTTGCGTGGTCAGGTCTGAGTTGGTAAATGTCTTTGGAGCACTCCCAGCGTCTGCACGTGCATCCCATCACAGTAGAACAAATCTTTAGTATTATACAGAAAGCTGTTCACTTGGGGCTTCTGTTCATTCATCACCTTCAATTGGCTTCTGTAACAGGAACTGTCAGCAAAATAGGGTAGAATTACCGTGTTTTTTTTATTTATTTTTTAATATTCTTTTTTACATAATATATTTTTACTACTTTACTATAAATTCATTTGTACCACTCATTTACATGACTTTAAGTATGAGAGTGAGCCTTGACCCGGCTGCCCGAAATACATGACACAAATCACATTTTCAGGGCAGTGTGAATCTAAGTGTCTTGCTACCTCTATACAGTTGTCCCTTGCCATATCGCAGTTCACCTATTGTGGCTTCACTGTATCGCAGGTTTTTTAAATATATATTTATATACATATATATATATATATACTATTGGCTGATGGATGGGAGGTGACCAACCAGAGCACTCTGTTCTGTATCCTGGGCACTGATTGGCTCAGTGACCGTAGGAGTCTGTTCGCTCTTTGCTTCGTTCATTGCAGTTCGTAAATACAATCGAGAGTGGCATGTCAGTTTATAAAAACCTTCTCGCTCAGAAGCAAAAGCAGTGCCAGCAACGCCCCATAACTATGTTCATCACTCGGATGAAGAGATCAGTTACGCCTACGCCTTTAGCGAAAACAGGAGTCACTGACGAGGGCGAAGATACTGCACCACCTGATGGAGCGCCTGATAAAGTGGTGCCTTTTAGAAGAGCTGTAATGCTCTTCTTGGCTGTGCAGTACATTCATCTCATCCAGTGGCGTAGCATAGTGGGGGCGGCCCGCCCCGGGCGGCACTTTTAGGGGGCGGCAAAATTTCACAATAAATAATAATAATATCTTGTAAAAATTTGAACCATACCTAAATAAGGGGGCGGCGGAATTTTCCTCTGCCTCGGGCGGCTGACACCCACGCTACGCTACTGTTCTCATCATCATCAGTGCTGCACAGCTAATCATCATCTTCATTATTCAAGTTGTAGTACACTTCACTGGTGAGTACCCATATAGAATTTTATATATTGTTAAAATTACGTATGTTTAAGAGTGTAGAAAGTGTTTAAGAGCATAGGAAGTGTTTATAAGAGTGTAGGAAAGGTTTACAAAGCCTTACAATATATATATAAATAATAAAATAAATATAAGGTCGCTACTTCGCGGTTTTCACATATCACGAGGGGGCTCTGGAACGTAACCCCCGTGATAGGTGAGGGATGACTTTACACTGAAATTGACCAATGGCCAAACTGTAAACCAATGAACCAAAAATCAAGAACCTTAAACCACTGCTAAGCTTTAATATGGGAGAAATATGCAAAAAATATTCTTGATATCCGATACTCACATGATCCAGGAAAGCACATATCAACCTTTATACAGTCGGGCTGATGGCATCAGTCGTCATGCACAATAGCAGCCATCATTGCTATAGCTCTAAAGTGGCAGCAGCACAATCAAAATGGCATTGTGAAATTAAACAAAAATAAATAAATTTAGAAAAAAGGAAACTTATACCCTGAGAAATTAAAAAATGACCTACTGCACACTTTATCCAAAACCCACAAAAAAATTAAGGAATAACATCCATCATAACAGTTGTCTAGTAGAGCTGCACATTACAGAATGGCCTCTGCTGAACAGCAGGTAGATGAGGCCACCACACTGCGGTGGTAATTCAACTGAGAGCGAGGGCTTCCCTCTGATGCTCTCCCGAAGCTTACCTGTGGACCATATGGCAGCAAATTCAGGTTTTCATCTTGAAAGATCCCAAAGATTCTCCCCAGTAAGACTTTTGCCAGTTTTACAAATGTGGCACAAAAAGTCAAGGGGCTACTTTTCGCCAGTAAGTGTGACAAAGCAGAGATCTGTGCTTTCACAGTTTATCGGCACAGTTGCACGTGCTTGAAAGTGACAGATTCCTGAAACATACAGATGTACAAAGTGGGCACACCTCAACTGTGCTTCTTCACTTTAACTGCTCTCTCCATGAAGGTCACATAAATAATTTAAAATGTGCAGTCAGGCCTTCTTTATTTCATCTGCCTTTTTTCACATCACATATCAGCCCAAAGAGCACAAATTCTGGAGCAACAGATTCATGATATTGTTGAAATGAAAATACTGCGTTCAGTTCTGAGGATTCACTCTTTAGTCAGTGCTGTCTGTCATCATTAAAAGCTGTCTTGTTTTCACCAAAGGCTTACATGGTCCATACTGTATGAGCAGACAGCGGACTCTGCAGAAAGTCTAAACAAGAGGACCCTGTATCAGCGTGTCATCGGAAGTGATTTTGTTAACAGATTACCTTGACATGCAATCCCACCAGGGGAGACAGAGTGAAAATAAAGTGCCTGAATAAAGAAGTGCTCACTCTTTATACCTTGATACATTCTTCATCATCTTTAGCTGCCTCATTGTTCCTCTCTCTTGGTGGGCTGTAGCTGTTCCAATCTTCTCTAGTAGGACGCTTACGATTAACCACTTTGAGAGGCTGTGAGAGATCAAGAAAAGTTCAAGGTATGGCACAGGTGTCAAGACATGACTGATGACAGCTGGACGGGGCATACTCACCAACGCTTGGTATTTGTTGTGGTTAGCAAGGGGCATCTGCACAGGAACTTTCTGGTCAGGATCCTCACCAATCTCTTCACTAGAGAAGAACTCACTGAGCTTCTGTACACTGTGTGAAAAGAAAAGAAAAAGCTGAAGGTCTTTATGGAGTTTGTTGAAATACCCGACAGAGAGTAGCATTTATTTAGAAAGCTGGAGGACTCACTTGGCTAACCGTCTTCAGAGGTGGCCTAAACTGACTCAGACAAGTGTACAGTATGTAGTGGCAAAATGAAATAAGATAGCAGTGACTTGAGAAAGAACTTGACCACTGTAGCTAGAGAAGTGATTAGTGTAGAGAAATACACATATGAGGCCAACTACTTAAAGTAGCTTTTTATATGGGATCTCTCAGCATATTATAGACTTGTGTTAATGAGAAAAGTGCTATATAAATGCAAAGAATTATTATTATTATTAATACAGTAAGTGTCACAAGTCTTCATTCTACAACAGACAGAGTGCAGTCAAATTCATCTTGATTCTCTTTCAATTAGTTCTAAAAGAGGTGATAGATAGATAGATAGATAGATAGATAGATAGATAGATAGATAGATAGATAGATAGATAGATAGATAGATAGATAGATAGATAGATAGATAGATGTGAAAGGCACTGTATGATAGATAGATAATTTTAATTTTAAACAGACCTTTATTAACAATTATAACACAATTGCAGTCAAATTAACAGTCAAAATTCAACAACATTTAAAAGCAAAGTTTTCCTACTCATACTTTAGTACCAGATATTCATTTTCCATGGAACATAAAACATCATTTACAGCCCAGATTTCACTAAATATATCAAATTGATTAATTAGTTTAAAATATGCAAATTCAATCTTCAATCTCCTTTGAAGGAGCATCTTAAACATTAATAGAGCATCGGTGGTTTTCAGATCTTTATCTCTATTTCTTCTTGTTTTTAAAGTTGCCATCTTGGCCTGGCCTAACAAAAATTGCAAAGTAAACATTCTCTTTTACAAATTCTTGACACTGACATTCCAAAAATATAAATTAAATACAATTCCCAAATCCATCAACAATAAAGCAAGGAAATTCAGCAATGGTTGTAATCTGGTACAATACATAAATAAATGATAAATTGTTTCTTTCTGAAGGCAAAATGGACACTGATCTGTTGTGCTGGTGCCAATGGTTTTTAAGAATGAATTGGTGGCTACTGCTCCATGTAGAATCCTCCACTGCAGGTCCCCAACTCTTTTTGTTCAATGGGAGGTTTATATAAGAGAGGCTCATTTGGTTTAGTTCTTATTTATCAAATCGATTCCAGTATGTACAGAAATGTGCTGACAGTACTCCATCATTATACACAGAAGTTCAATATGGTGTCCCGCAGGGCTCAGTACTGGGACCTTTACTGTTTTCACTTTACAGGCTTCCACTGGGATCTATCATTAGGAAACATAATGTTAATTTTCACTCGTATGCAGATGACACCCAATTATACCTAAAGGAGTGGATGAATGAGAACTACTTGTCTTTAAATACAGATAAAACAGAGATGTTAATTGTTGGAGGGAATGATGCTGATCACAACAATATTTTGTCATCATTTAACTCAGTTGGAATCCCAATTAATTTTACTGAATCAGCCCGCAATCTAGGAGTTATCTTTGACTCTAGCATGTCATTTAAAGCGCATATTACAAAGTTGTCCAAAACATGCTTCTTCCATCTTAAAAATGTTAGGAAATTAAGGCGCTTTCTAAATAAAGAGGATTCTGAGAAATTAATTCCTGCATTTATCTCTAGTAGGATTGACTACTGCAATGCGGTGTTCATTGGATGTTCAAACTGTTCTTTATACAGCCTCCAGTTAATCCAAAATGCGGCTGCAAGAATTATTACAAGAAAGAGAAAATACAAACACATAACTCCAGTTCTTAAATCCTTACACTGGCTCCCGGTTAAGTTTAGGGCAGATTTCAAAATGCTCCTTTTAACATATAAAGCCTTAAATGGCCAAAGCCTGGCTTACTTGTCTGAACTTATCATGACTTACAAACCTGAGCGCACATTAACATCTCAAAATGCCGGTCTGCTTATGGTTCCAAGGATTAATAAAATAACAGTGGAAGGTTGAGCTTTTAGTTACAGGGGGCCCCTAAACTGCGGAATGGTCTGCCTGCTACTATAAGAGATGCCCCTTCGGTCTCAGCTTTTAAATCCCGGCTGAAGACTCACTACTTCAGTTTAGCACACCCTGACTAGAGCTGCTGATTAACTGTACAGACTGCATCTCTGTTGTTAGTCATTAGCACTAAAACATAAGTAACATGACAGTTAGAATATGATAATAACCCTCACCTATTCTGTTTCTCTTCTCGGTACTCAAATGTGGCACTTGGTGCCACGGCCCACCTGTCAAGTTGTTTTGCCTGCCTAAGGTAAAGTCATCCCTGATGGAGGATCACAAGAATTGTGGGAAAGAGGGGTCCTTTCATCGGATTGGCGCTTTTTCAGCTGTGGAATGGCCAAATGGGGGAGGCAGCTTGATGGATGAGGTCTCCAGGACTCTAAACAAATCCAAATCTTATTATGTGATATCATCTACTGTTAAATTCTACTCTGTACTTCTAAAATTTTTATTTTTATACTGTATTGAGGATTTGTTCTGTTCTGTGTATTGTATTTTATTGTATTGACCCCCTTCTCTTTGACACCCACTGCACGCCCAGCCTACCTGGAAAGGGGTCTCTCTTTGAACTGCCTTTCCCGAGGTTTCTTCCATTTTTTTGTCCTACAAGGTTTTTTTTTGGGAGTTTTTCCTTGTCTTCTTAGAGAGTCAAGGCTGGGGGGCTGTCAAGAAGCAGGACCTGTTAAAGCCCATTGTGGCACACCCTGTGTGATTTTGGGCTACACAAAAATAAATTGTATTGTATTGTAATTATATAAAGTCCTCCATGCTGGAGATGTCGTGTCATGCAGACACAGAGTGTTCCACCAGAGGGTATCAGTCATCTCCTTCAAATGCATAAAATGGGATACTTTAAGACACCAGTCATACAATTCTTTTTTTGACAAATCTTGGAACAAAATTCCATTTATGTGATTAATTTTTAAAATTGAGTTTTTAGGCTCGATAAAATCTTTTACATTTGGTTTAATTGTAATGTCACATTCAGGAGGTTCTGCCTCTTTTATGAAATCTCCAGAGAAAAACTCCTCACACAGGGGACCTGCACCCAATTGCATTAAAGAGACTTTTAGTTTGTTAATAATCGACCCCCCAAAACGGACAGACCTAATCCCGAGCTCATGTGTCACAGCTGCCTCAGACTTCCACTGGTTGCTGATCGGATCAATAAAGTCAGCTACTTTAGTAAAGCCTTTGTTCATAAGCAGGGAGTTTAAACACCATCTACTCAAAGCACCGTGATGTTCCAACATTGATGGATTAAAAGCCAGAAGTCTACATGACCATCATCATCAAGTCCTTCCATGAGAACCGTAAATACAAAGAGGACTATTTCATTTTTGTTAGGTAGAATGCCCAGAGGGGACTGGGTGGTCTCGTGGCCTGGAACCCCTGCAGATTTTATTTTTTTCTCCAGCCGTCTGGAGTTTTTTTTTTTTTTTTCTGTCCTCCCCGGCCATCAGACCGTACTCTTATTCTATGTTAACTAATGTTGTCTTATTTTAATTTCTTATTTTGTCTTTTATTTTTCTTTTCTTCATTATGTAAAGCACTTTGAGCTACCTTTTTGTATGAAAATGTGCTATAGAAATAAATGTTGTTGTTGTTGTTGAGTCAAACTCCAAGGTTGGATTCCATACTACTGGTTCTTCAAGTAACCAGAAGATTGATTCCAGATTAATTCCCACTCTGTTTGTTTTAGTGTTCCAAATTAATAACATATTGCGGTAAAAAATGGGCAGCACAGATAGCGCCAATCGCTTGATGTCAATGAAAAGGAGTTGCAAATCAAAATTAAGATTACCAACCCTGTGAAAAAAAGTGAAAGCCAAACTCCTCCACAGTAAAGGCTGAGAGGCGAACAAGAGACGTTGTAAATCTGTCAGCCTAAAAGCTTCAATTCTGCACAGAATGTCCACCAAGCCCTGACCACCTTCATCCACAGGCAAATGTACCACACTGCGTTTAACCCAATGAATTTTTTGTCCCAAACAAATCCAGCAATATTCTCTGAATTTGTTTTAATAGCCAAAGTGGAGGATCTGCACACCTAAATTTATGCCAAAGCACTGAAGCGATTAAATCTTAATACATAATTTGCCTGCCTCCTCACTCACTCACTCACTCACTCACTCACTCACTCACTCACTCACTCACTCACTCACTCACTCACTCACTCACTCACTCACTCACTCACTCACTCACTCACTCACTCACTCACTCACTCACTCACTCACTCACGTCTGTCCGAAGCCGAATGCGCAGTTGCCTTCTGTGCAGCTGCCCAAAAAACCTTACGAGACTGACATCCAACCCCAACATTGCGGCAGGCGGCGGATTTACGGCCGCAAAAATTCAAAGAGAAAGGCGACTTCGATTAAAGCTCTAGAGGCCTGAAAGGCGATTTCGACTACAGCTCGAGGCCTAATTACGCATTCTGATTCAATTACGCATTCATTCTATACACCTATCAGGTTTGTGGTGCTTATACTTATTACTATTCCATATTGTACTGGAACATTCATCATTCAATATTATACTATAGGCCTGGAAAATTCATCAACTAACAGTACAAGCCCGTACAGTAATGAGTAAAGTGGACTACAATCATTACAAAACAACTTCTTCGTTACTTATCATTTGTTCTTCATACACTGCTGACACAAACTCGTGCCTGTTTCATCTTACGTTGTCGAAACGGGCTCTTTGTCTAGTTATTAATAATCAGCACTCTACCCTGAAAAGAGAGCTTGGCGACCACCCATTTCCATTTCTTCAGTCTCCCCTGAATTTGATCAATTAAGCCCTTCCAGTTATCAGCTGTGGCTCCAGACTTCCCAATGCAAATTCCCAGATATTTAAACACCTTAGAGTTCCATGTTAAACCACTTGGGAGGCTTGGGGGAGGACAGTCCCAGTTGCCCATCAGAAAGGCATTACATTTGGACCAGTTGACCCTGGCAGATGACACCGCTTGAAACACTTGTAAACAGTCCTGCAGCAGGACAACATCATTGGGTTCAGTGATGACAACTGTAACATCATCAGCATATGCCACCACTTTAAAGGATGCCGTGGGACACACAGGCAATGACAGGCCAAGAAGTAATTGGTGAAGTCTGTGGAGCAGGGGCTGTATGGACAGCGAGTATAACATACTAGAGAGTGCACACCCCTGACGAATGCCCCTTGTAACAGAAAATGGGGCTCACAATCCTCCATTAATTTTTAAAACACTAAACACATTTGTGTACATTAATTTAGTATATTCTAGAAAGGTCTCACCAAAACCAAACCTCTCTAGAACTTTAAATAAATACTGGTGGTCTTCCCGGTCAAAGGCCTTCTCTTGATTCAATGAGATGAGACCCATCTTAAACCCAAGAATCTCAGAGGCAGATACCAAATCCCGCACAAAGAAAATGTTATCAAAAATGCATTGTTCAGGGATACAGTATGACTGATCGAAGGCTACCAAGCAGTTCATGACAGTCTTGCGACGAAGAGCCAACGCTTTGGAAAAGATTTTATAATCCGAGCAGAGTAGGCTGATTGGTCTCCAGTTCTTAATGTTGCAAAGATCCCCTTTTATTTGGCAAAAGAGTCAAAACAGCTCTCCGACAGATCTTTATCCCTGATGCTCTCCACGAACACAGTCAGGAAGTCCTTACCCATGATATCCCAAAAGGACTTGTAGAATTCGACGGAAAGTCCATCAATCCCAGGGGCTTTGTTCTGATTTAAACTCCCAAGAGCACTGGTGATTCCTAGTGTAATATGAATGCAGATGGACACTTGTTAAGGGCAAATTTCACACAAATGTTAAAAAGTCTTTGTCGTGCAATGAACCACAAACATGTGCAATCAGTTAACAAGTGGTGTTGTAGGCAGTGGGACTTTAGGGACCTTCAGATCTCGATTTGATGTTATTTTGGAGAAATTAGGAGGATAAGACTGGTGAGTTTGTTGGGCTGAATGGCCTGTTCTTGTCAAAATTCTGATATTCTAATGACAGAAAAGTCTTTTTAGTACAAAATAGAAGTAGTCACTCGCTGACCAAATAATGCTTTCTGCACTGTCGTCAGTAGGCAGTTTTCTTATTTTAAAGCTCACTGCAGGCTATTAGTAACCTGGATAATATGGTTACATGCAAGTTCTGTTGCCTTTACTATCTAGATAATAAAAATAAAAATAAAACAGTTTATTTATATAGTTCTCTTATCATTGCCACCATTTTTTTACCTTTAAGAGATGCACTTGTGTTTATGAACCTAACAGCATACTTGGCCAAGTTAATGATGCTCACACGCTCTCACCAGAGGATAAGCATCACTTAAAGCCGCTTCTGGACCATTCAGTTTAATCATCCATATAATTAATTGGAGGCCAAAACAGACTAATTGTTCAGTTTAATTAACGACACCTACACCTTCCCTGATGACTTGTCAGATTAAAATGGCTAGCGTCTCCATAATGTACAGAGCTCTGCTGCCCAGTGAGGGCTGGCTGGTATTTGGCCATATTTTTGGAGTTTTTTATGTTTTTTCCTGTCCTCATTGACCATCTGGCCTTATCATTGGACTCATCTTTAGAGACTTAAAAACATATCTACGGTAGTCCACCTGTATCTATGGGTGATACGTTCCATGCTCCCCCACGGATTAGTGAAATCCAAGGATAATACTGAACCCTAAGAGTCAATCTGCTGCAGTTATGTTCCTGAAATACCCCACAATTATGAAAACTGCATGTGGACACTGAAGAAGCATTCATCCTGTGGGAAAAATGGGGTTAGAATGCTGGGGAGACTGAGCCAGGCAGATATGCCGGCCTTCTGCTCTCGCCTCTCGAGACTCGGTAATAATCCTTCCACAGGTTCACCTACAGAAAACTTGTCACGACTTTTACTTTGTCAAGAGCAGGGGTGGGCAAAGTCATTCCTGGAGGGCCGGAGTGGCTGCAGGTTTTTGTTCCAACCCAATTGCTTAATAAGAAGCCCTTATTGCTTAAGTGACAGTTCAGCTTCATTTTTATTATGCAACTCGTTAGGATTTTGAACCTTTATTGCTAACACTGATCCTAATGTGAATTTCCCCTTGGGATTAATAAAGTATCTATCTATCTATCTATCTATCTATCTATCTATCTATCTATCTATCTATCTATCTATCTATCTATCTATCTATCTATCTATCTATCTATCTATCTATCTATCTATCTATCTATCTATCTATCTATCTATCTATCTATCTATCTATCTATCTATCTATCTATCTATCTTATATAGTGCCTTTCACATCTATCTATCTATCTATCTATCTATCTATCTATCTATCTATCTATCTATCTATCTATCTATCTATCTATCTATCTATCTATCTATCTATCTATCTATCTATCTATCTATCTATCTATCTATCTATCTATCTATTTTAGGTTTAAACAGGTGTATTCTCGATTTTTAATTGCTCCTTATTAGGAATAAGATTCAAATGACAAAAGCAACCAGCAGTCCTCAATTTAGCTTGTTTCCATTTACAGCTGTGTGTATTTGTAATGTACTATTTGGTTTAATGGGTGGCACAGTGGCGCAGTGGTAGTGCTGCTTTCTCACAGTGAGGAGACCTGGGTTCGCTTCCCGGGTCCTCCCTGCGTGGAGTTTGCATGTTCTCCCCGTGTCTGCGTGGGTTTCCTCCGGGCGCTCCAGTTTCCTCCCACAGTCCAAAGACACGCAGGTTAGGTGGATTGGCGAGTCTAAATTGGCCCTAGTGTGTTCTTGGTGTGTTTGTGTGTATCCTGCGGTGGGCTGGCACCCTGCCCGGGATTGGTTCCTGCCTCGTGCCCTGTGTTGGCTGGGATTGGCTCCAGCAGACCTCCGTGACCCTGTAGTTAGGATATAGCGGGTTGGATAATGGATAATGGATGGATGGATGGTATGTGCAGGCTCGGTTCTAGAGGCGAAGCCGCCATCGTGCCATTTAATTTCAGCCGCCCCATCACCCTATAATACCTTCACTTGTTTAAACATTGAACACTACAAAAACTTTTGCTTGATGTGCTGCGTACTTCAGCTGCCACAAATCACGTGTTGTGACTTGACCGTTGTTCTTTGAAGCAAGTTACCGACATTCGATGGGAAAAGACGAGCCCTGCGCCGAGCCTGCATTTTGTTGAGGGCGGCCGTGGCCACCCTCTATGTTCAGCCACTTTGCACAACCGGGCCTGGTTATGTTAAACTTCTTCTGTTTGTGACGTCCAATGACATCCACATTCCTTATTTTTTGCCGTTGCCTTATATGAATTATACTTCCTGCTGACCATTTATTGGTTGTCAGCTCTCATGCATGCATAGCCCGTCCCACAACTAAAAAAAAAAAATCAAATCTGTTTGAGGGACAGCTGGCTTCATGAGCGAATAAGAGCAACTGCCTCCAACTTGCTAAGATTACGTAAATGAAGGTGACGACTGAGAAATCACTTGAAAGTCATCAAATTTGACATGGCCTTAAAGGTAACAACAGCACTTGTCTTGCATTTGCAAAGAAAATCCGGATCTAAAATCTTTAATGTGTGTTCACTTGGGCTCCTTTTCTCTGATATTGCATTTTGTCTAAAGGTCTGAGGCCAACCATTGAGTAAATTCTACAAAAACAGAGGGGATTGGGAATTGGGAAGACACTTTTTCACAACCATGTAGGAGATCCTGAAGAGCAAGTGGCACTGGATAAATACTGTGGAGTAGAAGATAAAACGTTAAATGCTGACATGTAAAAATAATGGAGCAGATGACGATGAGCCTGAAATGAGCACAGCTGGCCACGCTTAAGTTTACAGGCCAAATAAACCAACAAATTCAGGAAGTGAGCTGAATGTAAATAAGCAAATAAAACCAGTCAGACATCAGATGGAGAACTCTGTGTGCATAAGAAGCATATCAGAGGAATCGGTCAGCTTGACTTAACGGTCCATTAGCGTGATCTTCAGAGGCAGAATGAGTAAACACGTTTTATCAGCTCACTGCTCGATTAGAGTCTCCTCACAGGTGACATGCAGGCTGCTATTGTACATTTTTAAAGTTTTTTTATTTGTTTCCGTAATCGATTGGTTTTTATTTAATGCCACATGTTTCTCAGTGTCTTGACCTAAGAGTTCAAACGAAATGCAAAAGGCTGGTCTAACCGTCATAACAGAAGGATAACAGCCAGTTAAATAAAGACATGGTGGTCTGTTGGCAGCTGGCCAGGAGTTACCAGAGAGGTCAGTCTTAGTACAAAATGTCAAATGGGAGAAAGAGCCCCTCTAACAGCAACTCACTTCCACTTACATTTAAAAAGGAGAAACTCTGTGTTAGGTACCGGGTACCTGAGACCCTGAAGTGGATAGGAGGGTTAGAAAATGTGACTGTAGTACTAGGGTGTTGTACCGTGTTAGCCATTAGATAGATAGATAGATAGATAGATAGATAGATAGATAGATAGAGTGAAAGGCACTATATAACAGATAGATAGATAGATAGATAGATAGATAGATAGATAGATAGATAGATAGATAGATAGAGTGAAAGGCACTATATAACAGATAGATAGATAGATAGATAGATAGATAGATAGATAGATAGATAGATAGATAGATAGATAGATAGATAGATAGATAGATAGATAAGCACTATATAATAGATAGATAGATAGATAGATAGATAGATAGATAGATAGATAGATAGATAGATAGATAGATAGATAGAGTGAAAGGCACTATATAATAGATAGATAGATAGATAGATAGATAGATAGATAGATAGATAGATAGATAGATAGATAGATAGATAGATAGATAGATAGAGTGAAAGGCACTATATAACAGATAGATAGATAGATAGATAGATAGATAGATAGATAGATAGATAGATAGATAGATAGATAGATAGATAGATAGATAGATAGATAGATAGATAGATAGATAGATAGATAGATAGAGTGAAAGGCACTATATAACAGATAGATAGATAGATAGATAGATAGATAGATAGATAGATAGATAGATAGATAGATAGATAGATAGATAGATAGATAGATAGATAGAGTGAAAGGCACTATATAACAGATAGATAGATAGATAGATAGATAGATAGATAGATAGATAGATAGATAGATAGATAGATAGATAGATAGATAGAGTGAAAGGCACTATATAACAGATAGATAGATAGATAGATAGATAGATAGATAGATAGATAGATAGATAGATAGATAGATAGATAGATAGATAGATAGATAGATAGATAGATTCTATTGTATCCTTCCAAGATATCTAAAAGAGACTCACCAATGTCCTCAGCATCCTTGCAGAGTATTACATTAAATGGTTCCTTAATGTCAACCCAGGGAAGACACAGGTCTGTACCTTCCATCTTAACAACAGACAAGCAAACACAACTCTAGAGATCAGATGGAACAATGAAGTATTGAAGGACACCAGACATCTTGTTTAGTTAGGCATCACCCGGGACAGGACACTCTTTTAAAGAACCTATTCTTAACCTCAGAAAGAAGATATCCAGCAGGTATAATCTCCTTAGCAAACTAGCAAACACATCCTGAGGAGCAGACTATAAGACTTTACGATCAACGGGCATGGCACTCTGTTATTCAACTGCAGAGTACTGCGCACCAGTATGGGCAAACAAGGGCTAAACAGTGCATGCTGAATCATCACCAGCACCTTCCTGCTTTAAACAGGCTGGCCGGGATCGCACCTCCCCACATACAACGAGAAACCAGTCCAAGAGTAGAAAGGTTCAAGCAACTGATGGACTTCAGACACATCACTACCACCAGGAAGTAAATCGTTGACTACCTTCTCATCGGAGCTTTGCCACAGTGGAATCCCTCAATCCAAAGCAGTCCACAACACAAAGGCTCGAGAGGTGGTGAGGGACTGACCATAGCCTTCCCAATGAAGCTCTACCTACATCTCAACAGCATCTAACCAATGGAACATCCCTGTCTAGGAAAGACTGGGTCGTGCTTAACCGAGCGAGGTCAAAGGTGGGCAAAACAAGGGACAAACTATTTAGATGGGACCTCACAACAAGTGTTGAATATCACTGTGGTGAGCCCACCCAAACAGTGGACCACATTCTCCATGAATGTTCCAGAGAATGTTCCAATCAGAATGTTCCAATCTTAAGGATGACAATGAAGCTGCTTTTATCTGGATATGGCAGTGGTGTGATAAGATATGATGATGATCACAAGCAGCAACCAGAAACTCTTGGTGACCACCGGAGTGAGTGCCCTGCTTTCAATCCAGTGACATGATGGCCCTTTGATCAGCTACAGCCAACTTGAAACAAGCTATCAGGGCAGCAAAGCAGACATATGGTTGGAAAATCCAGAGTAGCTTTTAAGACTCTTAAGACAACAGAAGCTGGTGGCAGGGACTTTAAATAATTCACACCGTAAGTCTACTCCTCCTCCCTGCAAGGACAATGAAGATTTCCTCAACAAATTTAACAACTAATTTAGAAGGTTTCAGGAGACCAACACACACCAGCAAGGAAATTCGCCCCTCATCATGATGAACAGGTTCTACATCGGGATCCAGCTGATCCTAAACAGAGTCCACCCACGAAAGGCTGCAGGTCCACATAACATCCCTGGTTGTGTGCTCAGGGAATGTGCTGACCAACTAGCACACGTTGTCCCCGACATCTTTAGCACCTCTGAAAACCAGGCTGTCGTTCCATCATGCTTGGAAGTCACTTCTACCGTACCAATACCAAAAAAAGTCAACTATTACATGCCTCAATGACTACCACCCAATTATGATGAGTAGCGTTGTCAGACTGGTCAAGGCCCACATAACATCCCGGCTCTCCCCCATAGCAGATCTCCTCGAGTTTGTTCAATTAATGACTTCACAGCATCATTTCCACTGCATTCCACCTAAGCATGGCACATCTGGAGAGTAGAGACTCATATGCATGGATGAAATTCTAAGACTTTAGCTTCATTATCTCTCAGCACCTGGTAGATTAACTTGCTCTACTGAGCCTGAAAACTTCCCGGTAATTCTGAATTGGAAACAATACACCATATTTCATCCTTCTGTGTACTTCTGTCCTAACAAGGCGAGTCTTGAGTCTTCCACTCCTTACCCTGATAACCCATGACTGTGATGCCAGGTACTGCATGACATCACATAAGATTGTGGATGGCACAACGGTGACAAGCTCCATCGGTGATGATGACGAGATAGCTTACAAAGAGGTAGTCAAATAACTCAGGGACTGGTATAAAAAAATAACCTGACCCTGAATGTTCACAAAATAAAGGACATCACTTTCACCACCAGGAGGACCCATGCCACCTACGTTTCCCTCTCCATCAACGACTCTGCTGTAGCGGAGTGGTGGCTCTGAGGCTAGAGATCTGCACTGGCAATCGGAAGGTTGCCGGTTCGAATCCCGTCAATGCCATTAGGGACTCTGCTCTGTTGGGCCCTTAAGCAAGGCCCTTAACCTGCAATTGCTGAGCGCTTTGAGTAGTGAGAAAAGCGCTATATAAATGCAAAAAATTATTATTATTATTAGTCAGTTAGGAGCACAAAGTTCCTGAGTACAGAGGCACCAAATGATCTCTCCTGGACCAAACACACCTCTTCCGTAATAAAGAGAGGACAGAAATGATGGCACTTCTTGCAGCACTTGAGAAGAACTTACCTCCCAACTCCCACCAACACCAGAGGCAGCGCAGAGAATATATTCACCCCCTGCATATCTGCCTGGTATGGATACTGGGCTTATTCAGACTGGACTTCCCTGAAGAGAATGGTGACAGAGCTCCTAGAAAATCACTGGGAAAAACAAGAACTCTACAGCAAACTTCACCAAAAACAGGGCCAACCAACATTACCAGAGACCACACTCACCCCCACAATGGACTGTTTGCCCTTCTACCCTTTGGCAAATGGTACCAAAGTGCAGAGAGCAAAACTGCCAAGTTTCATAAAAGTTTTGTCCCACTGGCATTTAGTCACTTAAACACTGATCAGTCTGTGATTACAGTGCAAGTCCATCAATATGGTGGAATATGTAATTCATCTGCACAATATGTTGCTGAGCACTGTGCAATCTTGGTGTTCTAGTTGGTATTCTTGGTTATTTTTGTTGTCTATTTTTGCACATAATCAGGCCGATTTGACATGATTGTGTTCTGCTGTGCACTGCTGTTTCAAATGACAAATACAGCTAACCTTGACTTTGGCTTTGTCATGTTCCAAAGCACTAGAAAGTCCCAACTGTTCCAAAATGTTTTCAATAATGCCCACTAGAGGGGGATATCACTGTCAAACCCCAGCTAGAAATAAGGGCAACTGCAGGAATTGTATAGAATGACAGATGTATTCTTATCTCAGTGCATTGTGACAGAAGTAAGCTCAGCAGAGTACAAAAGGTGAAAGGAAATTCTTAAACTAAAGGCAATCCAAGTCAAACAAATAAAGAATCTAAAGCAAGGTTAAAAAATGGAGCAAGTAGGTCAAAAATTCAGAAAATCAAAAATAACATAAGCACTGCAAAGAAACAAGAAACTCACTGATTGCATAGTGCATTTGAAATGAACTGCCAGGAACTGTGGGAGACCCTCTAGATCAATGGTTCTCAAACCGGGGTCCGCAGTCCCCTAGCGGTTTCGGTGGGTCCGTGAGAAATGATTGCATATTTATACTATTTATATTTTTAGAATTATTAACCTTTACCATCCGAGGGGAAGTAAGTGACTGAGCTCCGTCGTTACCCCCACCACCTAGATCTGACCACTAATCCGCTGTTCCGTTATTCGCTGCCACCGCATTGTTTCCCACCGTTATCACTCGGCACAAACCAGCCATTATTTTTATCATAATCAAAAATTATCGATTCTTTCGTAGAACCAAAACACTCGCGAACAGTTTTTCTATATTTTCGAAGCAAATAAGAGCACTAAAGGTGGATACAGATAATCAACAAACAACATATATTACATTTTTTGTGTTTTTAAATGGTGAAATTGCCCGCTCAACGCAAATGGTTAAGGCAAAGCAGATGCATCCATCCCATTAAAATTCTAACTTAAATTTAATAACTAAGATGTACATAATATTTTCTGAATAAATAATTGTCAAAAAATGTTTTATTCACCACAGTCTGTACCTATGCAGTGCCGTGCAGTGGGTATGTGGCACCCTTGTGCAAAGTATTTGGCGCCCCTAATTTTCTTGAAATAATATTGATTTTTTAATTTTTAGTAAAAGGGTCCGCAAGCCATCGAAACAATTTTTAAAGGAACCGCCACGCAAGAAATTCTAAAGAAGTTTTTAGATCCGCTGCTCTGGATTTACAGGGCAGTTCATGGCAGTGGTTGGCAGGTAGCCTCATCTCTTGGAGGACCACCCACAAAACACATGGAACATAACGCAGGCTTAGATACAGATACATAAAATGTAAAGAATACTGCAAATCATAAACAAAAGAAATAGCAATACATACAAATACATCAGAGTGAGATTTAAAAGTGCAGAAACAGGAGCAATCTCGGAGAGACTGAGGAAGAGAGTTCCAGAAATGAGGTGCTATAGCACTGAAGGACCTGCCTGTCCTCCCAAGGTGGAGTGTCTGGTGCGTGGGACAGTAAGGAGATGACTGCTTGAGGACCTGAGAGAGCGACAAGGACTGTAAGGAGCTGAGTGAGGTAGAGGGGGGCAAAGGTTATGTAGGGCTTTGAAGGTGAGAAGCAGAATCTTGAATTTAATCCTTGATGGAACCGGTAACCAGTGAAGCTGGGAGAGAACAGGGGAGATGTGAGCACAACGCGTTGTGTGGTTGCGGAGTTCTGAATATACTGTAGCTTCTGTATAGATTTTGCAGGGAGGGCAAAGAAGAGGGAATTACAGTAATTAATATGAGACATTATGAAACAATGAACCAGAGTTTGAGCATCAGACAAGGACAGCGGGCAATACGGAGACGATAGAATTAAATTTTGGAAAGAGATCTAATGTGTAGCTCAAAGTTAAGTGATGGATCAAACAAAACACCAAGATTTCTGACAACAGGAGCAGGTTTGACAAATGTACCATCAATAGAAATAGAGAAATTGGATGCCTTAGAAAGTTGGGCTTTTGGACCTACCAGTAACACTTCAGTTTTATTGGCATTAAGTTTGAGAAAGTGATTTTCCATCCATAGCTTAAGATCAGTGATGCATTCCGTGAGTGTGTTGTGAGGTGAATTTGTAGGCGAATCTGTCCTAAGATACTGTATAACTGTACTAGCAGGAGTACCCAGCGTTGCCCGGGAATCTATAACTGGTGAATTTCCTAAATGAAAGAAACAGAACATAGAAATAGAACAAACAGTTTTCTGATTCACATTTTATTGTAAGTTCGTCCACTTTGGATTGTGTCTGCTGTGGTGTTTGAGAAGCCCAGACTTTTATCTGGCATCTGAAGTGGACCGTGGAATTGTACGTCTTTTTTTCAGTGGCATGGGTATATTCGCGTAAAGCAGGAGAATTATAATGTGTTACATGGTATTACGTACGGAATACGCACCACAGTGAGATGGATTTACTTTATTTACACCACGTCAGAAAGCGAACAAATCATAGACATATATAGATAGACGCCGCATTCACTGTGTTGCCCAGTCGACACGATACATCAGCACGTCCGCCCTACTGCGAGTGGCAAAAGTGCCATTTAAACTAAAACAGGTAGACGTGGAAACTGGGTTTTCTGATGAAAAAACAATAACGTTTAAAACAGTGTCGTTTACATACAACAGATTTTGGTGAATTGTTTAAATGCAATTATTTATATCCATTTATACACTAATAAAGGCAATTAATAAATACTACTACTACTACTACTACTAATAATAATAATAATAATAATAATACTTATCTGCGGTGGGTTGGCACCCTGCCCGGGATCGGTTCCCTGCCTTGTGCCCTGTGTTGGCTGGGATTGGCTCCAGCGGACCCCCGTGACCCTGTATTCGGATTCAGCGGGTTGGAAAATGGATGGATGGATAATAATTATTATTATTATTATTATTAAATAATTCCCCCCATATAAGTAAAATTTCTCAGACTGCCTTCTTCCATCTCAGAAACATTTCTAGACTCTGTCCTGTTCTTACACAACACAGTACTGAAGTATCGGTTAATGCTCGAGTCACCTCACGTATAGATTACTGTAATGCTATTCTATCTGGCATCCCACAAAAACATATCCATCGCTTACAACTTCTTCAAAATTCTGCTGCCAGGATAATAACCTGCTGTTCTTAATCCACTGAACATATTACACCTATTCTCTCTCAACTTCACTGTCTCCTTGTTAACTACCAATTACAATACTAAATACCGCTCTTAACATTTAAAGCTCTCCACAATCTCACTGATCTTCTTCAGACTTACACTCCTCTCGCTCATTCAGATCCTCATCTGCAGCTCGACTTTCTGTACCGCACATCAAACTCTGTTCTGTGGGAGCTCGAGTGTCTCTCATAGTGCTCCTGAACTCGGGCATTCTCTTCTGGCTCATATACGTCAGCTCGATTCAATAGCACATTTTAAAACTACTGTCGAAAGGTTTAAGTCAGTTGACGATGTTAGTCCTGGAAAGTACACCCAACCAAACCAACGTTCCAAAAACCAACCAAACTCACTGTTATCTGCTCGAACCAACACCGACTTACTATACTCGGCCATCCAGCGGGGTCACTGTAGCATTCGAACATTGTTAGCCAATCATGCAATACTGCGTCTGGGTTTCTCACGTTATGTTCTAACTACAGAGGCAGAGTTCCATTGCATGGTTCTAACTTGTACTGAGTTGAGGTATTGACGTGAACACCATACATACGGATACTATCAAATTATATATAAGGATATCATCTGCATAGGAGTGGAAGTTAAGGCCTTGTCTGCAAATAATCTGACCCAAAGGAAGGATATAAAGTAGAAAAAGTAATGGCCCAAGAACTGAACCCTGAGGGACACTATGCGACACACAGGTGAGGTGGAGGATTTCTTTCGGCCGAGTGTGACAGACTGTTGCCTATTAGAAGGATATGATGTGAGCCATTGAAGGGCTAAGCCAGAGATGCCTACAGCAGAGAGACGTGACAGAAGGATTTCATAGTTAACAGTGTCAAATGCTGCACTTAAGTCAAGAAGGAGGAGAATATTAAGGGAACAGCAATCTGCAGACTGGAGAAGATCATTGACTTCACGTAGAAGAGCTGTCTCAGTGTTGTGCTGTGTACAAAAGCCAGACTGAAAAGGCTCATAGAGTGCACTATATAAATGTAATGAATTATTAGTATTATTATTATTATCTACAAGAAAAGCATGGAGTTGTGTAGCAACCACACGTTCCATCACCTTAGCCAAAAAAGGGAGATTAGAGATAGGCCTGTAACTGGAGAGAAAGGAAGGATCCAGGTCAGGTTTTTTAAGGATTGGGGTAACTGCAGCAGTTTTGAGGGCAGTAGGGACAGAACCTGAAATGAAACCTGCACTTATCGATGAGGCAACAGGAATACTAATTATGGATGAGCATGTCTTAAGCAGAGAAGTGAGGGCAGGATCAAGCAGACAGGAGGAGGCATTAGACATATTAATAAGTTCAGAGATGGCAAGAGAGTCAACAGGCGAGAAACAAGCGAATCTTGATGATGGAGATGGCAGATCAGAATGAGTGAGTGACTGTGGTGTGGAGGGGAAACTGTGATAGACTTGATCAATTTTGGGTTAAAATAATGTAAGAAGGCCTGACACTGTTCATCTGTATTGGGGCCTGCTAGAGGAGGGGGTTGGAGGAGTTTATGAACAGTCCTAAAAAGAGTTCTAGGCCCGGACTCAGCACCATTTATGAGAGAGTTGGAGCGAACCGTGTTAAGGGCATCCCTATATTTAAGCATGTGCTCAGTGTAAAGCTGTGAGTCAACTATGAGGCCCGTTTTCTTATAAAGCCGTTCAAGACGCCGGCTAGTGGCTTTCATAGCTCTGAGCTCATCGGTGTACCAGGGGTTTAAATTATGCTACTGACACTGACACTGTCTGACCCTAAGTGAGTCACTTCACCGGCCTGTGCTTCAACTGGAAAAACAAAACATTAGAACAATCTAGATGAGAACAGGCCATTCAGCCCAACCAAGTCTGTAGTCCTATCCACTTGATTCTTCCAAAAGAATGTCAAGGTGAGTTTTGAAGGTCCCAAAAGTCCTACTCTTGGCCATACTACTTGGTTACTTATTTCAGGTCTCTGTGTAAAGAAAAACATCCCAATGTTTGTGTGAAATTTACCCTGAACAAGTTTCCAAGTGTGTCCCTGTGTTCTCGATCCACTGGACGAATTCCCTTCATCATTTTTAACACTTCAATCAGGTCTCTTCTTAATGTTCTTATACTTAAACTGAAAAGGCTCAGCTCTTTTGATCTTTCCTCATAACACTTCCCCTGCAGTCCTGCGGTCAGCCTAGTCGCTCTTCTCTGGACTTTCTCCAGCACTGCTTTGTCCAGATGAGGCCTCACCAGTGTGTTATAAAGCTTGAGCAGAACCTCCTGTGATTTGTACTCCACAGATCAGGGCACTATATAACATGGTATTCTGTTAGCCTTCTTAATGGCTTCTGAACACCGTGTGGTAGTTGATAGTGTAGAATCCATTACGACTCCTAAATCCTTCTCATAAGGTGGACTCCCGATTTTCAGACCCCCATCATGTAGTTAAACTTCACACTTTTACTTCCTGCATGTAATACTTTACATGTACTGACATTAAACTTCATCAGCATGTATGCTGTTCAAGTCCCTCTGTGATGGTTCAATGGATTCTCGATTATCTGCCAGTCCACCTAACTTGGCATCATCTGCAAACTTAACCAGCTTGTTATTTATATCTTATCTATTAAAAATGGGTGCAGCGCCAGCACTGACCCCCACTGGACACCAACCTCAGCTAACTCTAATAAGGTTCTTGGCACCATCACCCTCTGCTTACTGTGTCTGAACTAATTCTGACCCCATCTACACATCACACCCCGAACTCCCACTTTAGTTTGATGCCCAACCCCTAATGTGGCACCTTATCAAATGCTTTCTGAAAGTCCAGATCAATAATATCATAAGCTCCACTTTGGTCACATCCTTTTGTTGCTTCCTCACAGAAGTCCAGCCTGTTAGTAAAACGTGACCTTCTTTCTTCTGAACCCATGCTGACTGTTCAGTAAAACTCCTGTTCTTGCCATGTGCTGCTCCATGTTATCCTTAATAATTCCTTCCAGTAAATTCTCTGTGATGCACATTAAGCTTACTGGTCTATAGTTGCCTGAATCTGCCCAATCAAAATTTTTTTTATATAATGGGAGAATATTTGCCATTTTCAACCACAGAAAAAAACTGGAAATAATTGTATACTCAAATGTGATAAGTCACTTTGGATCAAGGCATTAGACAAATAATAACTAGTGATTGTTGAACATGGCACCAGCCTATCACAAAGTGAACACACACTGTCACACACACCGGGCCATGCTCTTCAGACATAACAGACTATTACACTCTTTATTTCATGACTCCTCCAATGAACACAGAGTTGCTTATATCATACATTTAATGTTGTGTTGCTACGTCAGTTTACAGACTTATCCCCAACTTTACAAACACATAAACATTTGCACCAAATGTAAAATAAACTCTATTGAAAAATGGAGGTCATTATGAAAACTTCACCTTCACTTTATGATACAAAAGGAAATAAGCTATGAGTGAGCACAATCTTTTATCACTGAACAATAAAAAGTGACATGACTGGTTGCCTCACCCAGTGGCACATGAACATAAGGACAGAAAATGAAAAGGACATCCTGACAGCTGTGACATCGGCATGGACACTTACACGATCGGATCTCCTGTCCAACACGTGTCTTACACAAGACCTTTGTGTTATTGCAGGACAAACTGTGCTGCCGGACTTGACCACAACATCAAAATGAAGCATGAAAGACTTCTTTTGTGTGGATATTTTTATTTGTTTTTTGTTTAATGCCAAAGAGGTGCATACAATGAAAAGCTAAAGCATTACACCCCACTGGGGGCTTCAACTACTGTACATCATGTACATTATTGTACACTGAGGTTTATCCATCCAGCCATTATCCAACCCGCTGAATCCAAACACAGGGGTCTGCTGGAGCCAATCCCAGCCAACACAGGGCACAAGGCAGGAAACAATCCCGGGTAGGGTGCCAACCTACCGCAGGACACACATAAACACACCTACACACCACCCACACACACACTAGGGCCAATTTAGAATTGCCAATGCACCTAACCTGCATGTCTTTGGACTGTGGGAGGAAACCCACGCAGACACGGGGAGAACATGCAAACTCCACGCAGGGAGGACCCGGGAAGCAAACCCGGGTCTCCTAACTGCAAGGCAGCAGCGCTACCACTGCACCACCGTGCCGCCCACAGAGGTTTATTTTATTCATTTTTAACATATACATGGTGGTTGATGGATTGTAGGACGGCAGTTTTACAATTTTTCTTTATTAATTTCCCCCCTCTATTGTTTTACCAAAAGAAACAAACATAAATAAAAACTCCAAGGTACAGCTATGGTGGGAGGTGGGTTTAACCAATGGATGAATTAATGGATGCATAATGATCTGCTTACAAGTTACATTTTTTCCATTTGTTCCTTCTCCTCTAAAATCATTTGACTATATTTATTTTATATGTAGGTGGCATGGTGGCGCAGTGGGTAGCACTGCTGCCTCGTAGTTAGGAGACCCGGAGTCTCTGGTTTCCTCCCACAGTCCAAAGACATGCAGGTTAGGTGCATTGGCAATTCTAAATTGTCCCTAGTGTGTGTGTGTGTGTGTGTGTGTGTGTCCTGCAGTGGGCTGGCACCCTGTCCGGGCTTTGTTTCCTGCCTTGCACCCTGTGTTGGCTGGGATTGGCTCCAGCAGACCCCCGTGACCCTGTAGTTAGCATATAGCGGGTTGGATAATAGATGAATGGATGGATTTTAAATGTATATTCTGTGGCATAACTCCCGGCCAGAACGCCAGGATGGACCGGGAGAGGGACTACACCTTCTCCAGACTATGAGAGGGCAGTCGCCCTGGTCTGTATGGGGGGCCACGGGAACCGAGCATAGAAGCTCAACCCTATTGGGGCCCGTGGCCATCACAGGGGGGCGCTCAGAGGATTGTGGAGCCCTGGATGTCAGCACTTCCACCACCCCTCACGGAGCACCTGAAGCACATCTATAAAAAGAGGTCTCCTCCCTCGAGCAGTGGGAGCCAGAGTCAGGAGGAAGAAGGCAACACTTTGAGAGGAGAGGTGGAAAGGCGGCAGAAGGAAGTCCAAATGGGAGAGAAGGACTTTTGAAGGGGGTTTGGTGCATGGGCACTGTGTTGTGTGCTGCAATTTTGTAAATAAACTGTGTATTTTTGGGATATTCAGTGTCTGCCTGTTCGTGTCCTGGCTCAACTACCACAATTCATTTTTTTTTCCTTATGCAGACCGACTGCTAGATCACGTCATGCAGACCTAATCATCCAAGAGGTGCAGTGACTCAATAGCTTGTTGAAAATTGGGACTCCTTTTAGGTCGTGATGCTACACTTTTTTCTTCTTCTTTAAATGTTTAAACATGACTGAGCACATTGCATGCACGTGTGTTTTTCCGGCAGGTTTCTCTTGGGGCACCAACTCTCTTAACAAGTCAGGCGCAGAACGTTTTGACTGCACCTTCTATGACAGTGGCACAAAAAACAAGAGCTGTTCAGTGGGGAATAAAGTGGCGCCCTGCCTTTCAGGACACATTCTACTCATCCTTACCAACCACAGTGGGTATCTCTGATTGAACTTCTCTGAAATACACGGCATAAGGCAAATAGGAAGTTTAAATAGTGTAGCACAAAACATCTTACATTTTCAGTAAAGGTGTAAACAGCAGAAAAAAAACCCAAAAATGACATAATATGATATGTAGTTGGAGAGCACAGCCTGCTGTGGCACACATCAAAGCGCACCGCTTGCACCTTACAAGATGTCCCTTCTGCAGCGCAGGGCAGTTCACCTAATCATCACTGCTATGTGACAGCTCCTGTGTAACCCAAAAAAGCCACTGAGTGGTCCAGTTTACACTGGGATACACTTGCAAGCTGCCAGAAGATCAATGATAACAACAACAATAATAATAACTTTTATTTATAGGGGCACTTTACATTAGCAGTAAATCTCTTTTATATACATAGCACCGGTGGCTACATTTTTCAATGCTTCCAAAATATTTTGGCTACTAGAAAGGTTCTGGCACTGAGTATGACACAAAAAACAAAGATTCCACACTCTAAGTGTCTTTGATTTTAAAACTTTTAAAAATGAAGAAAAAAGTTGACAATCCAAACACATAAAATAAAACGCACTCTTGTTTATGATGTTTCTATTTCAGGCTGAAATCTTAGTGACATTTCTTTAAGTTTCAATATAGCAGGCCACAATTCAGTGTACATTAATTACATACATATATATATATATTTAAGCTTATGTTAGTGGACAGAAAACTATATAAGCAACTTTACACCAATATATGCTTATATGATGCGGTGCCTTTTAATGTGAGCTGTATCACAGAAAGTGATGATTATGATTTAATAAAATTATTTATTTTGTTGGCCCCCGTTTTGCTGCAGATTTCTCATACGGTGTGAGAAACAAGTTCAAAAATTCAAATCTGCCTGTATAAAGTTATGACTGCGGGAGGATGGGAACTGTTGTTTTTGGGATGAAGACCATGGAGCGGCTGCTGCTTCACCACCTGAGGTCACAGGTCCGCCACACCTTCGATCCTCTGCAGTTCGCATACCAGGAGTAGGTGGGAGTGGAGGATGCCATCATCTACATGCTACACCGATCCCTCTCCCACTTGGACAGAGGCAGTGGTGCTGTAAGAATTATGTTTCTGGACTTCTCTAGTGCCTTCAACACCATCCAACCTCTGCTCCTTAGGGACAAGCTGACAGAGATGGGAGTAGATTCATACCTAGTGGCATGGACAGTGGACTATCTTACAGACAGACCTCAGTATGTGCGTCTCGGGAACTGCAGGTCTGACATTGTGGTCGGCAGCACAGGAGCACTGCAGGGGACTGTACTTTCTCCGGTCCTGTTCAGCCAACATACATCGGACTTCCAATACAACTCAGAGTCCTGCCACGTGCAAAAGTTCGCTGATGACACTGCTATCGTGGGCTGCATCAGGAGTGGGCAGGAGGAGGAGTATAGGAACCTAATCAAGGACTTTGTTAAATGGTGCGACTTAAACCACCTACAACTGAACACCAGCAAAACCAAGGAGCTGGTGGTGGATTTTAGGAGGCCCAGACCCCTCATGGACCCAGTGATCATCAGAGGTGACTGTGTGCAGAGGGTGCAGACCTATAAATATCTGGGAGTGCAGCTGGATGATAAATTAGACTGGACTGCCAATACTGATGATCTGTGTAAGAAAGGACAGAGCAGGTTATACTACCTTAGAAGGCTGGCGTCCTTCAACATCTGCAATAAGATGCTGCAGATGTTCTATCAGACGGTTGTGGCGAGCGCCCTCTTCTACGCACTGGTGTGCTGGGGAGGCAGCATTAAGAGGAAAGACGCCTCACGTCTGGACAAACTGGTGAAGAAGGCAGGCTCTATTGTTGGCATGGAGCTGGACAGTTTAACATCTGTGGCAGAGTGACGGGCACTCAGCAGGCTCCTATCAATCATGGAGAATCCACTGCATCCACTTAATAGTATCATCTCCAGACAGAAGAGCAGCTTCAGCGACAGACTGCTGTCACCGTCCTGCTCCACTGACAGATTGAGGAGATTGTTCCTCCCCCAAACTATGCGACTCTTTAATTCCATCCCGGGGGTAAACGTTAACATTTAACATTATACAAAGTTATTGTCTGTTTTTCACCTGCATTATTATCACTCTTTAATTTAATATTATTTATTGTATCAGTATGCTGCTGCTGAAGAATGTGAATTTCCCATTGGGATTAATAAAGTATCTATCTATCTATCTATCTATCTATCTATCTATCTATCTATCTATCTATCTATCTATCTATCTATCTATCTATCTATCTATCTATCTATCTATCTATCTATCTATCTATCTATCTATCTATCTATCTATCTATCTATCTATCTATCTATCTATCTAGCTGCAGTTTTCAAAAGAGAAGATGGAGCACAGCTAGAAGCTAGGGATGTACTAATGAGGTGAGAAATGGGACCTGCAAAAAGTTTACAAATAATTTATTAATTATGAGATGGTGCAAGATATATTATGTATGAAGTGGGTTAAAATACTCACTCCTTGAGTATCCAGTGACAGTTATTAAAGCAGGTATAACTACCCAAGTCGACGGTGAAGTGCGCTCTACTGTTCATGTGCTTCATAGCTTGGGCGAGTGTTTTTTTTTTGCAAATAACAACAATTAGGCATTGAGAAAATTAAGAAAAGTCCGAGAGATGTCCCGCTTTGAAGTTGTTTAAGTGAATCCACTGACACAAGTACAGCCTGAGCTTCTAGCGTTCGTATTCCTGCTCAAGGTGTGCAGACATTCAATATGACTTGTTGGAGCACAACACATGGATACGCCATGTGACACTCTTTGGGATCCCTAGGACTTTGTTAAGTGGCACAGCACAAACACAACCAACTGCACCAACAGAAAGGAGATGTTGGCATGCTTCAGAGGGTACTTGGTTGCTTCATCTTTTAGCACTGTTATTGGAGAAGTTGTACAGATTGTGTGAACATAACGGTACCTGAGGTTCAGGTGGACTACCAGCACTGAGGCTCTGTGTTTTGATGTGGTTCGCTGTTACAGATGTTTTATCAGCCTCCCGTTGCAGGTGTAATCATCAAGGTGCCAGTCTGTTAGTGCTACAGCATCCCTACAGGTCAGGCCAGCAAACTTAATAAACCGATAAGGAGGGCTGTCTCTGTGCCGGCAGTCATTGTGAACACTCTGGAGTAAGTGGCTGGGTGGAGGACTCTTAATAAAATACTAGACATCGTGGACAATAATAGATGAAGTGCGGAGAAAATGCAGAAAGGAGCAGAGTTCATACAAAAGTAACCAGGGCAAAATCACTTCTTAAGAGTAAGAGGGCCTGGCTGAGCAGACCACCTTAATTAAATAAAAAAAGAAAACATTCAGCAACAATGTAGGACAGGGGTCTCCAACCTTTTTTTCCCCTGAGAGCGTCTTTTACAAAATGAAAATGGCTGAGAGCTCCTCATGTTTTCTAACATTTATTCTCATAGCTTATTTCAACCCAAACAAACTGAATAAGCCCATTTTGCCTGGACATTTACAAAATGTCAGTGTCCACAACTCACATTTGCATTAAAACATCACAAAATAATATTTTGTTCATCTGCAAGTGCATTTTGTATGTCTGTCTGCATTTTCTAGCATATCTCACGTTATTGAATTAAAACCTGAATACTGTCAAAACAAAACAATGCAATTCCAAATCCACAGATCTGACTTCTTCATTGGTCATTGTGTCACATGTCACTGTGTCACTTTATTTACAGGTCCAGTCGCATGTGTGATGTGTTGTTTAGTTAGTCAGATGACTGGCACTGAGGTGTCTGGTGGAGTGGAGCTACTCAGGTTCACTCTTCTGGAGTCTTTTAAATGTCCGTCTGTCAGTCTTGTTCTGAACTTTGATTTCATGACATTCACGTCAGACTCACAGAGGTACGGAGACCCAAACAATGCAGACATTTTCACTGCTTCTTGGTGAAGTTTCTTATTATTTTTCGGGCTCTACTAAGCTCCAGAAATACTGTTGAGACTTTAACTGCACATTATTTTGAAGGTTTACTAATATATAAAATATAACATCCAATGTCTGTCTGTCTGTCTTTCTGTCCACTTTTCACGAGAGAACCACTTAACGGATTTAGATTGGGTTTTTTTCTATAATTTGCTTGAACATTCCAGTTAAATTTGCAACTTCTCTCGTTTCATTCTGTATCAGAGTTTGCTTGCGTGATTTATTAGCGCGAAACCAACTGAGACGCATTGGGCCGAGGGGAGGGGGCGGGGCCTTCCTCACTCACTCGCCAAATTCGGGGCGTGTTCTTTACCCCCACTTAGCTAGCGAACGAGAGAACAATTGAATTCAACTTTGTTTGATATTTAAAATAAAGTGTTACTTAGGTCTTCATGAGTTTGAGTTCAGATATTCTCTTAAGTGTCTGCCACATTGAAAAGAGAGATTGCAATTCACATTGTGGATTGTGATTTTGTGTTAAAAGGATCGTGATATGATTTTTTGGAAAGATCGCCCACCCCTAATTTGACTAATCAAGTTTTCAAATTTATGTAGGATTCATTAACCCTTTGGCGAGCTACTTGGAAAGGGGTTGCGAGCGATGTGTTGAAGACCCCTGATGTAGGCCATAAGGAAGATCTAAGCCTTCAGGTGACAAGTGATGAACAAGTAATAATAATAATAATAATAATACATTTTATTTATACAAGGCGCCTTTCAGGGAACTCAAGGACACCGAACAACAATAAATAAATAAATAATTAAATAAAAGACACAATTATAAAAAAAAAACTTAAAACATCAGAAAATCTAGAAATTAAAACCAAACAAAACCATTATAATCAGGAGGAAAAAGAAAAAGCCATTTTAAACAGAAGCGTTTTAAGTTTACATTTGAAGGATGAATATGATTTGATATTTCGGAGATCCGCAGGCAATGAATTCCAGAGCTTGGGAGCAGAACGGCTGAAAGCTCTGCTCCCCATGGTGGTTAGATGGGCGGGAGGGACGGTCAGATGGGTGGAGGAAGAGGATCTAAGGTTACGGGATGGAATGGCAACATGAACAAGGTCAGACAGATATGGAGGGGCGAGGTTATGGATGGCCTTAAATGTTAATAGTAGAATCTTAAAATCAATACGAAACTTAATCGGGAGCCAATGAAGCTGCTGCAAGACCGGAGTAATATGGTGAATAGATGGGATTTGAGTGATGATACGTGCTGCAGAATTCTGGACTAACTGAAGCTTATGAAGAGATTTATTCGGGAGACCAAAGAGGAGTGAATTGCAGTAGTCCAGCCGAGAAGTGACAAGACTATGAACAAGAATGGCAGTGGTGTGAGGAGTGAGGGAGGGGCGAATACGATTAATATTACGTAGGTGGAAGTAAGCAGACCGGGTGATGTTATTAATGTGAGATTGGAAGGATAGAGTACTGTCGAGGATGACACCCAGACTCTTGACCTGAGATGATGGGGAAACAACAAAGTCATCAATAATAAGAGAAAGATTATTGGTTTTGGATAATGATGATTTTGAACCAATGAGGAGAACCTCAGTTTTATCACTGTTTAATTTAAGAAAATTCGAAGAAAACCAGGATTTAATTTCAGCAATGCAGTCAATAAGCGAGGGTGGTGGAAAAGAGGAGGTGGGATTACCAGCAAGGTAGAGCTGGGTGTCATCAGCATAACAGTGAAAATTAATGTTATATTTGCGAAAAATATTGCCAAGGGGAAGAAGGTAAATAATAAAAAGAAGAGGCCCCAGGACAGAGCCCTGGGGCACACCAGAGGTAACAGCGGTGGGTTGGGATGTGAAGGTTTTAAGTTGTATGAACTGAGTGCGGCCTAAGAGGTAGGATCTAAACCAATCAAGTGGAGTGTGAGTAATGCCAATCAGAGATAATCTATTAAGGAGAGTGGTATGACAAATAGTATCAAAGTATGCCTTGTGAATCTCATTTCATACCTGCCAGATCAGTAAGAAACAGAACAAATCTGAATCCTATTATGTGATATCATCTACTCTTGCATTTTGCTCTGTACTTGTAATATTACTATTGTAGTATTATATTGTATTAAGTATTTTTGTGTTCTGTCTATTGTATTGTATTTACCCCCTTTTTTGACACCCACTGCATGCCCAACCTACCTGGAAAGGGGTCTCTCTCCGAATTTCTTCCATTTTTTTCCTACAAGGGTTTTTTTTTTGGGGGTGGGGAATTTCTTGTCTTCTTAGAGAGTCAAAGCTGGGGGGCTGTCAAGAGGCAGGGCCTGTTAAAGCCCATTGCTGCACTCCTCGTGTGATTTTGGGCTATACAAAAATAAACTGCATTTTAATTGTACAGTAACTTTAACACCTTTGGTATGATCACAGTTTGGCTTTAGTTCTATACAGATGATAAGGCACACATGGTGTGGAGCGTAACTGACCATTTGTGATTATTTATTCCTATGAACAGATTTGCATTACTTTTAAATAAAAAGATAGAACAAGCTAATGAGAAAAGACATAAAAATCAATTGGGGGGAAAAAAAGAACACTCGTGACCTGCTGACACCCCTCCATCTCCCATCATCTGTGCATTTGGAGACAGCTGATAGTATGTGAATTTCCCCTTGGGATTAATAAAGTATCTATCTATCTATCTATCTATCTATCTATCTATCTATCTATCTATCTATCTATCTATCTATCTATCTATCTATCTATCTATCTATCTATCTATCTATCTATCTATCTATCTATCTATCTATCTATCTATCTATCTATCTATCTAATCCTGCCAACTACACTATCTATCTATCTATCTATCTATCTATCTATCTATCTATCTATCTATCTATCTATCTATCTATCTATCTATCTATCTATCTATCTATCTATCTATCTGTCTGTCTGTCTGTCTGTCTGTCTGTCTGTCTGTCTGTCTGTCTATCTATCTATCTATCTATCTATCTATCTAATCCTGCCAACTACACTATCTATCTATCTATCTATCCATCTATCTATCTATCTATCTATCTAGAAGAAGCAGAGAAAACAAAAGAGGCGCTCTGCTAATGGGACATTACCATACCCAGAACAATTTAAGCACAAGAAGTGGTTCATAGCGAGGGCAACCACCTTTTTTAAAAGATGATGTAGTAGCTTAATCTGAGTGATAAATGCAATCACCTGGAAGTTCTAACTGAGTTAAATTAGAAAATAAATTCCTTTAGGCACATATTGAGATTTGAACTTGATTTTTCCAGCAAGATGGCAGGAGGATTTTAGAGTGTAGTTAGTTGCCACCAGACAGTGTGATTTTGGCTCAAAAATATCTTAGAAGTGAAGAGGCAGAGCTAAACTGTGAATTTCCCACTGGGATTAATAAAGTATCTATCTATCTATCTATCTATCTATCTATCTATCTATCTATCTATCTATCTATCTATCTATCTATCTATCTGTCTGTCTGTCTGTCTGTCTGTCTGTCTGTCTATCTATCTAATCCTGCCAACTACACTATCTATCTATCTATCTATCTATCTATCTATCTATCTATCTATCTATCTATCTATCTATCTATCTATCTATCTATCTATCTATCTATCTATCTATCTATTATATAGTGCCTTTCCTATCTATCTATCTATTATATAGTGCCTTTCCTATCTATCTATCTATCTATCTATCTATCTATCTATCTATCTATCTATCTATCTATCTATCTATCTATCTATCTATCTATCTATCTATCTATTATATAGTGCCTTTCCTATCTATCTATCTATTATATAGTGCCTTTCCTATCTATCTATCTATCTATCTATCTATCTATCTATCTATCTATCTATCTATCTATCTATCTATCTATCTATCTATCTATCTATCTATCTATCTAAACTGAATTCAATGGAAATCCAGGATGAAGCTTATAGGGTGGGGGGACTAAAAGGGCACAAAACAAAAGGCCATTAATAAAGCCTGAAATCTGAGAAGGACATACCACCATGTACTCTGACCAAAGTGAGAACAGAATGTTTAATCTTTGGCCAAGTTCAATTACATAAAAAGGATGAAACTTGTGAGTGAACTTCAAAAGTGAGATGGGGATGGTAGCATCATGCTCACGTAGTTTAAACCAGCGTTTCCTACTGGTCTGCAGAATTTTATTGACAGTCCGCAATAAAGAGCTCAAGGTGTTATTGTAGCACAGTCATTTCCAAGTGTTTGTCTGCTGTTTTCTCCACTCATCACTGTATTGTTAGTAAATCAGGACGCTTGAAACTCGATGGGGGTCACCACTTCCTTTCTCTCCTATCTCATGGCAAGAAATCTAGAAAAACAGGAAGCACCTTAACCAACATGATCTAATGCTAATAAATCGAAACGCTCGAAACTTGAAGGAGTCTGCTTTCTGATGTAATGCTAATAAGCACAGACGCTCGAAACTCCAAGAGGGGTTGCCCAGACCCTTAACCAACAAACTGATCAAATGCAGATAAATCTAGACACTCAAAACTCGAAGGGGGGATTTATCCCCAATCCCCACCTTGGTCCACAAACAGTTTCTCATACTTCACCAGGTTCACAAATCAAAACAGTTGAATACTGTTGGTTTAAATGCAGTCATTTATTCAGTTTACATTTTGCCTGAAGAAGGGACCTGAGTGGCCTCGAAAGCTTGCATATTGTAATCTTTTTAGGTAGCCAATAAAAGGGGTCATTTTGCTGGATTTCTCATTACATCCATAATGGCTAAAATGGTACAACACCCTAGTACAACATAGATATGTAACCTGGTGTAGATTTTATATGGAAAAAAACAGAGCTGTGAGATGTTTTAATAAAGTTATTCAAAAGAGACAAAAATGAATGATTGTAGAGAAGCGCAACTAAGCAGCACATGGGAGCGTACAGCCTACTCTGAGGGCCGTTAGTGCCCGCTGACTGGTCTATCCCAGCCAAGATAGGGTAGTGCAGGGACTGGATTGGACTGTGGTAAAAGGGAGAGGGCAGAAAAGAGGGGAGAGACAGACCTACTGACTGGTGAGAAAGAAAACGCTGAACAAGATGGTGAAAGGTTCACGTTAATGGAGGGTATTGGCTGGTCAGTGAAAGCAAATTTTCATAAACAAGGTGTCTAAAAGGAGTGATGCACAGTAGACTGGCAGCCGAGTAGACAGAGGAAAAGAAAAAGAAGTGTTCCATACAGCAGTGGTTCTCAAACGGTGGGGTGGGCCCCTCTAGACAGTGGTGTAGGAAGGGAGGTGTGGTGGGTGCAGCCCGCACCGGGTACCAGCTCTGACGGGGTGACAAAAAATTGCCGGTTTTGTATTAATGCGCCTTTTTGTTGCATAAAATAACATGTCAAATAATTTACATGGGCTTTAAAAAACCGTAATTGCAACAAATTGCGGGTGAAGGATGTGATGCTGTAATGATTTAGTATTATAGGGGGTGTTCTGTCTCATTTCTTTTGAATTGTGCTGGTGTTCAAGTAAACAAACAACCGTCCTGTGACTCACTGTCTCATTCCTCCCACAAATATATCATCGCCCCAAGTCGTTCTGTGCAACGAGATGATATTTTTAACCCGAACATCATAATAATATAGTCAGCGCGAAACGTTTCAGACAGTGGGGTGGGTAGATATTGTCCGCTCTAGAACCGACCATAAAGTAAACAAGTTTAGTTTAGGATTGTTCTACGAGCGAACGGACAATATCTCCCTCCCCATCCCACTATCTTAAGGCCCCTATATATACGAGCCGGGACACACGACGAATTCATGTGTCACAATTCTGGTTAATTGGCAATTTGGCGTAAGCTTGCTGGCGTGCTTTCTGCAGATGGTATCCTTACAGAAATTCCACGCCTAAGAAGATTTCTAAAAGCAGCCAAAGTTCCAAAAAGAAGAGCCTCTTGGTTGGACTTCCTTAAGATTCTTAGAGTTTGTGGTTGAATATGAACTTTTCGACTCTGTTCCCAATCTCACTTTAGCGTTAAGATTTTTCTTAACTTAATGTGTTTCTGTTGTATCATGTGAGAGGAGTTTTTCGAAACTCAAACTAATTAAGAATTATCTCAGATCCACTATGAACCAAGCATGACTCTCTAGCATAGCCATTTTGTGAATTGAAAATAGTGTAGCTGAAGGAATCGATTTTGATGACGCAATTTCAAAATTTGCAGAACAAAAAGTTAGAAAGAAGAGATTCTACGTATCATGTTAAAGTACAGTTTGTTGGATTAGAGCCTAGAGAATGAAACTTGTAAACAATTGAGTTTTCATTAAATTGTATTATAATAATAACTAGTCATTAAGCCCGTTACAATAACAGGCACTAGAACAGTAGTGCATAAACATTAGTAGGAACAGTCTATATTAAATGGCAAGGGACTGTGACCTCACTCTTTTTGTTGGTCGTATTTTTCTTTGTCTTTCAGCCTTTCTTTTGTTGATGTTTACTTGCTGAGCTGACCGTTCTTTGTGGGCTGCCGCTGTGTATTGTGTGTCTTTAATTTTCTGTGACAGTAATACCGTCTTGTACGTCCGCTGGCTTGTACGTCCGTAATATACCTTTAATTTTCTCTGGCGGTAATACAGGCGTGCGCGTCGGTAATATGCCTTTAATCTCCTCTGACAGTAATACTGGCTTATATGTCGCTGTAATATGCGTCACTGTACTGTGTACCTTTAATTTCCTCTCGCAGTAATACTGGTTTGTATTTTCGTAAAACACCTGTAATTTTCTCTGACAGTAATATCGCGCATCGCACCGTGCCCCGCGCATGCGCACTTCACCAGAAGACACACACACACACGGACACCTGGACGCACACAGGGATTTTATTAAAGAGGATAAAGTTATGCACTAGGTACTATCACTATGTAAAAAGATTTCTTACATTGTACATTAAACTGGCTTATTAATAAAAAGGCATTTTACTTTTTTTTTTATTCACAAAAAATTGTTTACAAAATAATTATCATTACGCCCTCTTAACCAATTGAATAAAAAAATTGCTTTCTCAATAAATTTCATTTTATATTTTGGTGGACATGGGGGTGACAAGTTTAAACTCCGCACTGGGTGCCACCAGACCTTGCTACGCCACTGCCTCTAGGAGGTTGCGAAGATGTGAAAAAAAGAAAACAACAATCGAAAATATGAAAAATCCATCTATTGAAACCAAAACAAATTAACTTAAACTACATTCTGATTCTAGAAAAATAAATACAGAGTTAGATAAATGTCGATAAAAGTTAAGTAGGTATAATAAAATATGCATCTATAATATATCATTAATTAAAAAAGAACAAATTGGTATTAGCGGGCTCCTTTCAAAAAAACGTTAGGGGGGGGCGCGATTAAAACTGTTATGACAACTCAGGTCGCAAATACTAAAAGGTTGAGAAACGCTGCCATACAGGATACAAAGATACAAGCAAAGACGAGGAGACCTGGTACAAGGCGGTGGAAAGCTATTGAGTCAAATGTCTAGTGGCAGAGAAACAGAGCAGGGTAGATGAAGGCTTCGAAGTTTGAGGAAAGAGTGCTCTGTGGGTCGAAGACACTGGGGCTGCCCAATCAACCGCTGGAGACAGTGGCATTCTGATGGCATGAGTTACAGCATACAAAGGAGCTACATGGGGTTGAGATCAGAGAGATGGGTAAATCATTTCTACTAAAACATGATGCCCAGGAGAGTTTCCTCCGCTTAGAACGTTTTTTGTTAATTAAACAGGACGACCCGGTTGGCGTCCCAACTTTGTAAATCTGTCATTCCTGCACCCGGCCACAATATACAGTGTATATTTTTCTTTAATTCAGAAGATCTATTGGAGAGCAGTAAGTAAATCCTTTATTCAATGTTAGTCACTCTAACTGGACAAAGAGATTCTCAGGCTTATCTAGACACATTAATGACAGCTACTTTTTAGTAGTAAATCATCTTATAGACCAGCGTTTCTCAACCGTTAAGTATTTGCAACCCGAGTTTTCATAACAGTTTTAGTCGCGCCCCCCTAACGTTTTCTTGAAACCTTAATAAAATTTATTCCTATATTTTTTGCTGCCGATACACCGCTACAAGTTTAAAAATTTCCTACGAATAGCGAAATTACACCACATATGGCAACATTTGCGCCCCCTGGTTTGAGAACTGCTGATTTAAGTCAAGCTAATTATTTTGTATTCTTGAACATTTGAGTACATTGTGAATGTGTTTGTTGTAGAGGTTGTGATGGATGGCCGGCTAAATATTCCGGCCCAACCCTCCAGGCCACCAGGTGGCGCTCTCCCAACAGCATGGAGGTTCCCCGAATTCCAGCAGGGCCTCATGGACCTTGTAGTTTATATGCGCAGCCCTGCTGGATACCATGGGGGCCACCGGGAGTCGCTGTAGGGAGGCTGTCAGACTGTTATGTGCCCTATAACCTGGAAGTACGTCCTGGTCACATGAACAGGAGAAATGACGTACTTCCGGGTTGAAGAAAAGGACTTTGACTCTGACCCGGAAGTAATGAGGACTTGTGGATTGTTGGTCAGGAACCACTTCCGGGTCAGGGGGTATAAAAGGACTGTGGGAAAGCCCAGACACTGAGCTGAGCTGGGAGTAAGGGTGGCGAAGTGTCTGGGAGAGGAGGATTGGTATTTGTAGGGAGTATTGATTATTATAGGTGTAGTATGGAGTGGAGGGTGCTTTGTGCATGTAATTATTACAAAATAAAGAAGTCTTGGACTTTTACCTGGTGTTTGGCGTGGTACTTGAGGGTTCAAGAGGTCGATAACAGCCTCTACTGCTACAAGGTAAAAAAATTTTACTTATGCAAGAAGTGGAAAGTGAATTTTAAGGACGTGGGATTTGAAAATAATTTAGGTGGAGTCAGCGTCTTAAAGAAGTCAGGGCCCAGCCCATAGTGGATCTCAAAGGGAGCAGGGGTTACTGGTAGACGAGACTGAAACGAAAGAACAGCATAATTCCACAAAACCAGTTATTGTTTAGTCTTTTCCAAAATATGGAGAAAAGTTAACATAGTGGTATCTTTTAGAATGCAAGTACAGTATCTCACAAAAGTGAGTACACCCCTCACATTTTTGTAAATATTTTATGATATCTTTTCATGGGACAACACTGAAGATGTGACACTTTGACACAATGTGAAGTAGTCCGTGTCCAGCTTGTATCACAGTGTAAATTTGCAAAATAACAACACACAGCCATTAATGTCTAAATCGCTGGCAACAAAAGTGAGTACACCCCTAAGTGAAAAATGTCCAAATTGTGCCCAAAGTGTCCATATTTTGTGTGGCCACCATTACTTCCCAGCACTGCCTTAACTCTCTTGGGCATGGAGTTCACTGGAGCTTCACAGGTTGCCACTGGACTCCTCTTCCAGTCCTCCATGATGAAGCTGGTGGATGTTAGAGACCTTGTGCTCCTCCACCTTCCCCACAGAGGCTCAATAGGGTTTAGGTCTGGAGACATGTTTGGCCAGTCCAGTACCTTTACCCTCAGTTTCTTTAGTAAGGCAGTGGTCGTCTTGGAGGTGTGTTTGGGGTCGTTATCATGTTCAGTTTCCAAAGGGAGGTGATCATTCTCTGCTTCAGTAGGTCACAGCACATGTTGGCCTTCATGGTTCCCTCAATGAACTGTAGCTCCCACTTGTGCAGCCCCAAACCATGACTTATGACCATGACCACCATGCTTAACGGCAGGCAAGACACACTTGGCTTTGTACTCCTCACCTGGTTGCCGCCACACACGCTTGATACCATCTGAAGCAAATAAGCTGATCTTGGTCTCATCAGACCACAGGACATGTTCCAGTAGTCCATGTCTTTAGTCTGCTTATCTTCAGTAAACTGTTTGTGGTCTTTCTTGTGCATCATCTTTAAAAGAGGCTTCCTTTTGGAACGACATGCCATGCAGACCAATTTGATGCCGTGTGCGGTGGGCGTATGGTCTGAGCACTGGCAGGCTGACCTCTGCAGCAATGCTGGCAGCACTCATACGTCTTATTTTCAAAAGACCACCTCTGGATATGATGCTGAGCACGTGACACTCAACTTCTGTGGTCGACATGGCGAGGCCTGTTCTGAGTGGAACCTGTCCTGTTAAACCGCTGTATGGTCTTGGCCAGCTTGCTGCAGATCAGTTTCAGGGTGTTGGCCATTTTCTTATAGCTGACGCCATCTTTATGTAGAGCAACGATTCTTTGTTTTCAGATCCTCAGAGAGTTCTTTACCATGAGATGCCATGTTGAACTTCCAGTGACCAGTATGAGAGAGTGTGAGAGCGAGAACAGCAAATTTAACACACCGGAGACCTTGTAACATGAACGAGTCACATGACATCGGGGAGGGAAAATGGCTCATTGGGCACAGTTTGGACATTTTGCACTTAGGGGTGTACTCACTTCTGTTGCCAGCGGTTTGGACATCAATGGCTGTGTGTTGAATTATTTTGAGGGGACAGCAAATCTACACTGTGATACAAGCTGGACACGGACTACTTGACATTGGATCAAAGTGTCAGATCTTCAGTGTTGTCCCATGAAAAGATATCATCAAATATTTAAAAATGTGAGGGGTGTACTTAGTTTGTGAGATACTGTATATATCTACTAGATATCAAGGTAATTAAAGGACCTTACAATTGGGACAATAATTCTTTGCATTTATATAACGCTTCTCTCACTACTCAAAGTACTTAGCAATTGCAGGTTAAGGGCTTTTATTTCTAACTTAACACTGAAGTGGAGAAAACTGACAGAGCTACTAGATCTTGGACATGGCATTAATCTAAGAATCAATGGACTTCAACAAGCTCTGCAGAGGAAAAAGTCGTGAAAATTGATCTGAAAACATACAGTACAATAACAGCTTGCTGGAGGAACACTTTTCCAGTGTGGATGAATGTGCTTGCTTGCTTTCAGAGATTAAGTGCATTTCCACTCAGTCCTGCCAAGGTTTCTTTCTTCGTCTCCTAAGGGTATAAATGTAATCACTCCGACTGCGCAAATTTACTCTCTTAATTGATTTTTATCATAAAAGCATTTATAAATCACAGTAGGAGTTGCTGTTTAAAACTCCTCCACCACAGTCTCTTTCCTGTAATTAGAAATGTTGTTATCTGTGTAATACAATAATTAGAGAAATAAAAAATGTTCAAGTTAAATGATGCAAAAATATGAATTATGTAATTATGACATACACACAAGTTAGCAGCCTCCCTCATTTTTAAATCATCATATAGATAAATAGATAGATAGATAGAAAAGGCACTATATGATAGATAGATAGATAGATAGATAGATAGATAGATAGATAGATAGATAGATAGATAGATAGATAGATAGATAGATAGATAGATAGATAAAGGCACTATATGATAGATAGATAGATAGATAGATAGATAGATAGATAGATAGATAGATAGATAGATAGATAGATAGATAGATAGAAAGAAAAGGCACTATATGATAGATAGATAGATAGATAGATAGATAGATAGATAGATAGATAGATAGATAGATAGATAGATAGATAGATAGATAGATAGATAGATAGAAAGGCACTATATGATAGATAGATAGATAGATAGATAGATAGATAGATAGATAGATAGATAGATAGATAGATAGATAGATAGATAGATAGATAGAAAAGGCACTATATGATAGATAGATAGATAGATAGATAGATAGATAGATAGATAGATAGATAGATAGATAGATAGATAGATAGATAGAAAGAAAAGGCACTATATGATAGATAGATAGATAGATAGATAGATAGATAGATAGATAGATAGATAGATAGATAGATAGATAGATAGATAGATAGATAGATAGAAAAGGCACTATATGATAGATAGATAGATAAGTTATATAAATTCACAGATAGTTCATGGGTTCAGTTTGGTTACTTCTTCGATATTAAAAAACATTTACCATAAATTTACAATGGAAAATATAGAAACAAAAAAAGAGGAAAAACACAAAAGCAGGCCAGAGAGACCTGATCAAATGTCTAGTGACAGCTTGACTTGATAGCATGGCAGTGCTCCAAATCACATAATGACCATTAAAAATTAATTGAAATTAAAGTCAAAAATGAACATGAAGACCTTCAAAAACACTCGATCTCCATCTGCAGTCTGGGAAAGCGAGACAATGTGCACACAAAACACTGCAGGTGGAGGCAAAAAAATGAATAAAGAGAGCCAAAGACCAGAGAAGCAGCAAACAGAGCATAACAAGACAAAGACAGAGAGAGAGATTCAGACTGGTGGGGAAGGAAAACAGTGGCACATCAGGGGCCATTAGGGGACAGTAGACCCTTTACTTAAGGGTGTCATCTCTAAAGCAAAATCCTTGGGAACAGCATAAAGAGAAAGGGAGACAATGGAGATCTGGGTAGAAGGCAGAAAACTCCAGGACAATGCCTGGCAGTCAGGAGTAACTGGCAGAGAAAGCCAACAACCTTCTTGAAACAGATAAGCCATGGAGGTCTGACACGAGGCTACAAGACCTCAAGCCTGCTAAAGGGTGGCATCCAGTTTCAAAGATGCAGAGATGGGGCTGTACGGTCCATTTAATAAGGCAGGCAGGTCCTTATGGACCACAGCCTTCAAGGGCTACATGGGCTTAGTTGTTCTGCAGGACACAGTGTCTGAGGTTTATGGTGAGAGAAATAAAAATAAACAGGACATGGGAGACAAGAGTAGTCGAGAGAGATAGAGAGAAACCCGATCAAAGCCAAAAGAGGCAAACGTTCAAGCAACCAAAATGCCAAAATCATTGGTTAACGGGAGAAAGTAGTACAATAAACTGAACGAAAATCTGACTCTAGATTCTGCTTGTTAGGAAGATGTTGAGAGATTTTATCCAATCCATATTTATAAGGTGTGACACTAGGGGTCGCTGTTGCCCCATAAAACCCACAGACAACACGTCCAAACAGCAGGTAAAAAGTCCCAGTAATATTTTTAATTATTATAATAATGTGCACAAGGCACCTCCACCTCCACAATACTCAAATAAATCAATAATCAATACAATAACAGCAACAATAGTCCTCCTCTCCACTCAGCAGCTCTGTCACTCTTCCTCCCAGCTCCGGCTCTCTTGCTGGGTTTCCCACAGTCCTTTATATAGTCCGTGACCCGGAAGTGCTTCTGTCCTTCAGTCCATGTGATCCCATAGCACTTCTGGGTCAGATGGAAACTCTTATTTTTTCTTCAGCCCGGAAGTTCTTTAGTTCTTCCGTCCCCGTGACTAGGGAGTACTTCCGGGCTATAGGGAAAATAGAATAATTCTTAATATTTATATAGCATTTTTCTCACTACTCAAAGTGCTCAGCAATTGCAGGTTAAAGGCCTTCCTTGCTCAAGAGCCCAACAGAGCAGAGCCCCTATTGGCATCTTACGGGATTCGAACCAGCAACCTTCCGATTGCCAGTGCAGATCCCTATCCTCAGAGCCACCACTCTGCCTGATAACCTCCTTGACTCCCTGCAGTGTCCTCCGATCCCACCCAGCAGGGTTGTGAAGTCGCACTCCATTTCCCATGATGCCCTGTGGGCATCCGGGGCACCTCCATGCTGCAGGGAGGACTCCATCTAGTGGCCTGGGGGTGCTGGCTGGGATAAACTGCCGGCCATCTCTCACAACGGTAACATCCTGTGATGTATCTGATGCATCGATTAGGGTCACGTGATGTTCCCTTATCGTGTGGCGTCAACAAAGAATGAGTTTGAAAAAAAATAAAACTTTAAAAAAAAAAATGAAAAGGGTTAGAAATCCTCCAAAACCAAATCTACACAGTAAAATAAATATATAAAACAACTCACAAAATATGTAAAAAATGTATTAGAAATATCAGAGCTGTGTAGGGGCACAGAATCCCATAATTGTCCGATCTCGCCAGAAGTCTTCGTAGACAAAAAGTGGCTGCCTGAGCCTTAGAAATGATCCTGGGGAAGGTGTGGAGGCCGACTTGAGACAAACATTATCAAGGTGGGAAGGAAATTTACAGACCAGAGTGGGAACGCCAACCAGAGTCAGAAGGGAGAGCTTGGAGATGAGAAGGTGTGGGTGTATGGCGGGGTTTTAGGAGATGGGCTGACCAGACAAAGTGCAGTGACAATTCTCCCTGGCCATCAGACCATAACATCAGATTTATCATTATAATCCTTACACCGAAAATGAAAGCAGCAATTTAATCCACTCTATCTGTATTCTGTAAGTGTGTATCAATTTATTTCTGTTTAATATTTTTGCCATTGCATTTCTTTATTCGTTCATAAACTTATTTATTTCTAATTTACAATTTTTCTTTTAACTTGCAATATTTGTTTTCCTTAACCACTTGTGAAGCACTCTGAGCTACATATTATGCATAAAGATGTGCTATAGAAATAAATGTTGGTGTTATTTTTGGATGCGTGACAATTGTGTCCAATGCTGCTGAAAAGGCTCTGGCTTATTGTGACACCAAAGTGGAATAAGCAACATAAGCAACCATGAAAGAAAGAAGATTCAGAAAAAAGTGGATGGATCCATTTGATAAATTCCTAATTTAAGCTTAGATATTATTCTAATAGCTAATAGGTGTATACAGTCCTTACTGTCACAGGTACAGAGTGCTAACCAACACACAACACTTCACCACTCTTCAGCAACACGGTTAGCGAGTTGAACTACCTGACCTTGAAATTTCTGTTTTCCTTATCTGAAAAATCTCCAGACACATTTGTCATAACAAACCAGCAACAAATTTATACCAAATCTGGTAATGCATTCTATTAATTCTGCCCATTCAATATTGGCACTAACAGGAAAAAGCAGGCTGCATACCCACCCTAACGTCTGCTCCAGTCTGGTTTTTAGCATCCCATAGGGTAGCTTACATACAAATCACTTGGTCATGGACATGCACACTGGGATTGGGATGGAGTTTGAGAGAAAGGTTGTTGTCCAGTTGATTGTGGTATGCTAGATAGATAGATAGATAGATAGATAGATAGATAGATAGATAGATAGATAGATAGATAGATAGATAGATAGATAGATAGATAGATGAAAGCCACTATATAATAGATAGATAGATAGATAGATAGATAGATAGATAGATAGATAGATAGATAGATAGATAGATAGATAGATAGATAGATAGATAGATAGATAGATAGATAGATAGATGAAAGCCACTATATAATAGATAGATAGATAGATAGATAGATAGATAGATAGATAGATAGATAGATAGATAGATAGATAGATAGATAGATAGATAGATAGATAGATAGATAGATGAAAGGCACTATATAATAGATAGATAGATAGATGAAAGGCACTATATAATAGATAGATAGATAGATAGATAGATAGATAGATAGATAGATAGATAGATAGATAGATAGATAGATAGATAGATAGATAGATAGATAGATAGATAGATAGATAGATAGATAGATAGATAGATACTTTATTAATCCCAAGGGGAAATTCCCATACTCCAGCAGCAGCATACTGATAATAACAATATTAAATTAAAGAGTGATAACAATGCAGGTATACAGACAGACAATAACTTTGTATAATGTTAACGTTTACCCCCCCGGGTGGAATTGAAGAGTCTCATATTGTGGTGGAGGAGCGATCTCCTCAGTCTGTCAGTGGAGCAGGACGGTGACAGCAGTCTGTCGCTGAAGCTGCTCCTCTGTCTGGAGATGATCCTGTTCAGTGGATGCAGTGGATTCTCCATGATTGACAGGATCTGCTCAGCGCCCGTCGCTCTGCCACAGATGTCAGACTGTCCAGCTCCATGCCTACAATAGAGCCTGCCTTCCTCACCAGTTTGTCCAGGCGTAAGGTGTCCCTCTTCTTTATGCTGCCTCCCCAGCACACCACCGCGTAGAAGAGGGCGCTCGCCACATCTGTCTGATAGAACATCTGCAGCATCTTATTGCAGATGTTGAAGGACGCCAGCCTTCTAAGGAAGTATAGTCATCTCTGTCCTCTCTTGCACAGATCATCAGTATTGGCAGTCCAGTCCAGTTTATCATCCAGCTGCACTCCCAGGTATTTATAAGTCTGCACCCTCTGCACACAGTCACCTCTGATGATCACGGGGTCCATGAGGGGTCTGGTCCTCCTAAAATCCACCACCAGCTCCTTGGTTTTGCTGGTGTTCAGGTGTAGGTGGTTTGAGTCGCACCATTTAACAAAGTCCTTGATTAGGTTCCTATACTCCTCCTCCTGCCCAATCCTGATGCAGCCCACGATAGCAGTGTCATCAGCGAACTTTTGCATGTGGCAGGACTCCGAGTTGTATTAGAAATCCGATGGCTGAACAGGACCAGAGAAAGTACAGTTCCTTGCGGCGCTCCTGTGCTGCTGACCACAATGTCAGACCTGCAGTTCCCGAAACGCACATACTGAGGTCTTTTTGTAAGATAGTCCACGATCCACATCACCAGGTATGAATCTTCTTCCATCTCTGTCAGCTTGTCCCTAAGGAGCAGAGGTTGGATGGTGCTGAAGGTGCTAGAGAAGTCCAGAAACATAATTCTTACAGCACCACTGCCTCTGTCCAAGTGGGAGAGGGATCGGTGTAGCATGTAGATGATGGCATCCTCCACTCCCACCTTCTCCTGGTATGCGAACTGCAGAGGAATTAAGGTGTGGCGGACCTGTGGCCTCAGGTGGTGAAGCAGCAGCCGCTCCATGGTCTTCATCACATGTGACATCAGAGCGACAGGCCGGAAGTCGTTCAGCTCACTAGGACGTGATACCTTTGGGTGATACAAGATGTTTTCCAAAGCCTCGGGACTCTCTCTTGTTCCAGGCTCAGGTTGAAGATGCGCTGTAGAGGACTCTCCAGCTCCAACGCACAGGCCTTCAGCAGTCGTGGCGATACTCCATCTGGACCCGCTGCTTTGAATGACCAGCAGACCTTATTTAGGCACCTTGAGTGTGTAGCCATTGGAGTGTGTGAAAGAAAATGGAACTGCTTGAAAGCTACTGAGGGTTAAACGGCAGGTTATTCACACAGGCGTTTTGTCGTAAGACAGGCTGCAGTAAGCTGACCAAGGACAACTTCTTTAGTTAGAATCCGTCTGTTAGACACAGGAAAGATGACCTGTCCTTCTTTGGGGCCCCTCTTGATATGTACACAAAAAAGAAACGGTGGCCCGATTTGCGTAATATAAGATGAAATGCTTAGATGCTGTTTCATAAGTAAGGGGGAGGGAGGAAAATTAATATGAAAAGCCGATTGAAACAGGGGAACTTTACAAAGCAAGAATCCATGTACTCATCTGTGACTGAATGAAAACTGATTGATTGATCTATTCCTGTCTTCCTCAGGGGGTTACTTCCACATGTGAAATGAAATGGTTATGACAAGCAAACACTTGTGTCTACGCTGCTTGGCCCCTTAACGGTGAAAGTTCACAGACTGAAGGGCACACAGTCTCATGGTGAAACATTCACACAGACACACACTAGCATACTTTCATTTCTTTACAGTACTGAAGTCTTCATTTATTGACAAGCAATTTGCATTTTTTTTTAAATTGAGAGATACCACTTACTAAAAATCTTGTCCCTACGTAGACAGAAAAGCTGACCCACATGCAAGTTATTCCGAAGAGTAATTCATTTTCTCTGACTTACCTCACTAGGGCTTTGACAGTCGATCGGACTACACTGGACAGCAGAAACAGTGGAGTGACCAAAATGTGGAAGAGCGAGAGAGAGGCAAAGGCCACCGCCGGTGAAAGGTCAGCGTCTTCTGACAAGTGGGCATGGACCACAAAGGTCTAGAAAAGAGATAAGCGAGTGGAAGGTAAAAGTAATAGGAACTGGATGGGGTGATCAGGTGAGCAATGGTGGAAACCATCGTACTTTCTTACCGTAAGCACTGCTGCGATGGGGATGGCTGCGTTCATGAAAACTGAAAAGAAAGAACAACTGGTTAAACATGCTGAGATCTAGAAAACCAGGTGCATGATGGTTACTTCTGTCCTTAAAGTGCAGAATTTTGCTCGTGGCACTGAATTCTCTTCAAAATACACTGTAGTATGCAACTGCTAATTTAAGGTAAGCATACACGATTTGTTTTACAAGACAATTATTAAAAATTCTCAGGTGACACTTGAGACAATTGACCACAGAAGGTAGGTGTGAAGTGATCATACAGCATTGGAACACAAGACATTCGACAAACAAGAGGAGACCATTCAGTCCATCAAGCTTGTTTGTTTAGCTAATAGCTCACACATATCTCATTCAGCTCCTTCTTAAAGTTTGTTGAGATTTTTGTGCTTTAACTCCATGGCTCTGCGCTTGGCTCCAGATTCCCAAAACTCTTTGTGTAAAGAAGTGCTTCCTGGCTTCATTCCTAACTGCCCTTCTCCTTAATTTAAACTGGTGTCCTCTAGTACACAATTCACCCTTAACACTGAAAGAATTCTGCTGGATACACTTCATCAGTGACTTTGTGAATTTTGAAGAGTTGGATTAGCTCCCCATGCAGTCCCCTCTGTTTGAGATTGAACAGGTTTAATTCTCGGAATCTGTCAGAGCAGCACATGTCCTGGAATATACTTGGTTACTCTTCAAGTGCTGTTAGGCCTTTTTGTAGCAATCTGGCCAAAACTGCACACAATACTCCAGGTACGCTCTCACTAGTGCATTACATAGTCTGAGCAAAACTTTCCAACCCAACCCTATCTATCTATTATATAGTGCCTTTCCTATCTATCTATCTATTATCCAACCTGCTATATCCTAACTACAGGGTCATGGGGGTCTGCTAGAGCCAATCCCAGCCAACACAGGGCGCTAGGCAGGAAACAAACCCTGGGCAGGGTGCCAACCCATCGCAGGGCATGCACACACACACACACACGCACACACCAGGCACACATTAGGGACAATTTAGAAACACCAATGCATCTAACCGGCATGTCTTTGGACTGTGGGAGGAAACCAGAGTACCCGGAGGAAACCAATGTAGACACGGGGAGAACATGCAAACTCCACGCAGGGAGGACCCGGGAAGCGAACCAAGGTCTCCTAACTGCGAGGCCGCAGCACTGCCCACTGCACCGCCCTTCTATCTATCTATCTATCTATCTATCTATCTATCTATCTATCTATCTATCTATCTATCTATCTATCTATCTATCTATCTATCTATCTATTATATAGTGCCTTTCATATCTATCTAATCTATATTATATAGTGCTTTTCATATCTATCTATCTATCTATCGTGGGGAACAGCCCAGACACAGACAGGTAGACACGATGGTTTCACCACACACACATTTATTCATCATGATATTTACAAGGAAAGTGCACAAACCCAGTGCCTCAGCACCAATCACCCCTCAAGTCCTTGGCCACAACACAATGCCTTAATAGTCTCTGGTCCACCTCCACCTCCACTCCGCCAAGCTTCGTCTTTCTTCCTCCCGACTCTTGCCCCTGACTGGAGGGAGGTGGCCCCTTTTATTCACCCCGGAAGGGCCTCAGCTGCATCCTGAGCGCTCGTAGCCACACCCCTGTGTGGTGGAAGCTCCAGCGGTGAAACCGGAAGTCCACCAGGTGTCTCCAATTCTCTTGCCCCCAGCACTTCCTGGTGTGGCGGAAGTACTGATGTCCAATACTCCCAAGGCATTGGGGCGCCCTCTGGCGGTGACCATGGGCCCCTACAGAGATGAGCTTCCAAGCTCTGTACCCGTGGTCCCCACAGCAACCAGGGAAGATGCCCCCTCGTGTTCCGGAGGATCCACAAGCCCTCCTCCGGTCCTTCTGGGTGTCCACACCACACTATCTATCTATCTATCTATCTATTATATACTGCCTTTCATATCTATCTATCTATTAACATTTTATTGAATTAACATTCCATACAAACAAGTCAAATTTTACAAAACTAGGTTCGAATCAAACCAACCCAACCCAATATTTTAAAGCAGGTCTTGGACTGTGTATTTCCTCATGTCATGGATGCTCTTGATGAACATATTCTAAAGTTTCTTCAAATCCTTTTTTCATTTCCAGCTAGTGGAAACACACAAACACTGTGCACTTCAGCATTTGAGGACTTTACTCTCAAGTTCATGTTAAAATTATTCAGTCGGCACAGGCAACTTTTAGAACAGGAGGCTGCTCTAATTACAATGGAAGCCCTGTTCAAGCCCACTGTGAGCAGGTGAAAGTTCACCAGTGAGCCTTAAGTCAGGAGGTCAACATGAACATAAGAAAAATGGAGAGGAAAGGAGAGAAGCAACTGGAGATCAAATGAAACATTTGGTGAAACTGCTGATAAGAACACTGTCAGGTACACATGCACGCAGAATATTTGGGTTGCCACACAAATCAAAAATTAAACAAATGTTTAATCAATACGGGTATCTCTGCCATCATATGGCTACTTAATGCATACACTGCAGAACCACATGACCAAGATTAATGCAGCTGAAAAGATCCATCTGTCACAACATTTAGCATAAATATCAATAAATGTTTATTACATATAAAACACTTTAATAGCAAACACAATGAAGCACAAAGTAAATAGCAGGATGCTCTATCAGCAGACACTCAAAATAAGAAGGTTTGTTTGTGTGGTGACTGAGGAGTAAACCGGAACAGAGTTCTTCATCGACAGGGTAGACTGAAACTGAGCACTGATAAGAGTACAAAGCTCCATAACTTGTTATGATGTCCCTACATTGATGGATTAAAGGCCAGAAGTCCACATGACCATCATCATCAAGTTCTTCCATGAGAACCCCGAATACAATGAGGACTGATTGAGGTCATTTATGTTAGGTAGAATGACTAGAGGGGGCTGGGTGGTCTCATGGCCTCAGACCCCCTGCAGATTAAATTTTTTTCTTCAGCCGTCTGGAGTTTTTTTGATTTTTTCTGTCCTCCCTGGCCATTGGACCTTACTTTTATTCTATGTTAATTAGTGTTCCCTTATTTTAATTCTTATTCATTTTGTCTTTTTTCTTCATCATGTAAAGCACTTTGAGCTATATTGTTTGTATGAAAATGTGCTCTAGAAATAAATGTTGTTGTTGTTTTTATTGTTATTTCTGTTATTGAATTACTATTTGTTATGTGCTTTTTATAATTTTGTACTTTTTATTAACAATTTGTTTATATAAATGTAATGAATTATTATTATTATTATTAAATCTGAATTTAATATACAGGTATAAAATAAATACAAATTTAGTCATTTCTATTGCGTATCTATGCTTTACTATTTTCCTTGTTTTTATGGATGGAACCCTAAGAGGCGGGGCCACCATGACATCACTGCTGAGGCATACCCTTTTAAGGCATAACCTTTTGTTCTCTTTTTTGCTATTGTTTCCTTGTTTTGACATTCTTTGTTCTTTTATTCTTTAATAAATTATTTACATTTAAGTAGTATTATTTTGTCTTTTTATAAAAGACAGAGGTTTCTGCTTTATCTTATAGCTTGAATGGCATTTTTGAGTATTAAAGGTGTTTATTTTATGAAGAAGTCGGGAGTGGCAGAGAAGTACGTAAGAGTGGTACAGGATATGTACGAGAGAAGTGTGACCATAGTGAGGTCTGCAGTAGGAGTGACAGAGGTGGGATTACATCAGGGATCGGCTCTGAGCCCTTTCTTATTTACAGTGGTGATGGACAAGTTGACAGATGAGATTAGACAGGAGTCCCCGTAGACTGTGATGTTTGCTGATGACATTGTGATCTGTAGTGAGAGTAGGGAGCAGGTGGAGGAGACCCTGCAGAGATGGAGAGGAATGTAGGACCACCAAGACAGAATATGTGTGTAAATAAGAGGAAAGTCAGTGGAATGGTGAGGATGAGGGAGTAGAGTTGGCGAAGGTGGATGAGTTTAAATACTTGGGATCAACAGTACAGAGTAATGGGGATTGTGGAAGAGAAGTGAAGAAGAGAGTGCAGGCAGGGTGGAGTGGGTGGAGAAGAGTGTCAGGAGTGGTGTGTGACAGACGGGTATCAGCAAGAGTGACAGGGAAGGTCTACAGGACAGTAGTGAGACCAGCTATGTTATATGGGCTGGAGACGGTGGCACAGGAGTCAGAGCTGGAGGTGGCAGAGTTAAAGATGCTAAGATTTGCACTGGGTGTGACGAGGATGGACAGGATTAGAAATGAGGACATTAGAAGGTCAGCTCAGGTGGGATGGTTGGGAGACAAAGTCAGAGAGGTGAGATGGCATTGGTTTGGACATGTGCAGAGAAGAGGTGCTGGGTATATTGGGAGAAGAATGCTAAGGATAGAGCTGCCAGGGAAGAGGAGAAGAGGAAGGCCTAAGAGAAGGTTTATGGATGTGGTGAGAGAGGATATGCAGGTGATGGGTGTGACAGAACAAGATGCAGAAGACAGAAAGATATGGAAGAAGATCTGCTGTGTCAACCCCTAATGGGAGCAGCCAAAAGAAGAAGAAGAAGAAGAACAAGAGTGTTTTTGAACTGTTAAAGCCTAACAATCAGCATGTTAGTCCTAGTAATTGATACCAAAAATACCTCAATGAAAACACAAAATGGTGGATGAAACAGTTCAAAAATATTTCATGACCAAAACAAAAAGGAAGAGAAACATTTGGATTTTAGAATTTGCTTCATTGACACAAAAAATATGCAAAAAGAGTATAAAAGCTCAAAATGTCATCCAGCACAACCTAAAGAAAATCAGAAAAAGGAACAAACTCTTAACAAAGCCACACTAGGCCTGTGCAAGCCTTAAAGCCTGCTATTTGAGTTTGGGTCCTTGGGTGAGGCCTGCTTATAAAGTAAACAAGTGAGATCCTAGTGGCTCATTTATATATGTGTGGATTTCAATGTTTAAATATGCATATGCTGAAAAATGTGTAGGTCAAAAAAAAATAATATAAAAACCTAGTGTATGCACATTTCTACACAATTTACATTTATCAATCATAGTCTTCTAAATGTGCGTATGTGAACAGCCCCAAAGCCTGCCTGGTTGCCACTCTGAAATAACTCTACATGAACTATGGTAGTCAACCTTGTACATATGCAAATAAAATGCTGAAAATGCTTATTGGCTGGTAGAGTCCTATGCCGGGCTCTGCAACTGAACACACAAGGTGGGGTTGGGAAAAGGCTTAAGGTGCCAGCGTCTGAGCCAGTAGCCACTGTCACGTGGCATATATAATGACATGATAGCTGTTACAATGAAGAATAAGAAGCTCTGAGGGTTCAGCTAGTCACCTTATCAGCAAGCCAGCCATGATGCACAGCACTATCACATCTGTCAACACTACTTGGCCTTAAAATAAATGAATCATGAGGTGACCCAGGACACCATCAGGTGACCTCACATTAGCATTACAGTGTATTAATGAATGTCACTTCTTATGGTTAACAAAAACAGCTTCATTCTCACCAGGTGCCCTTATTGCAATACAAGCGCAGCTAAATGCTCTGATTACGTCAGGAGAAATGGATGCTGCTGCAAATCGCCTTTTACAAAAAATGAATGTAGCTTCACGTTGGACACTTAATGGCTGCCAGGACAGTGGGCATGACAGAGTGAAGATTAGCTAAGACATGTCTGAACTATTGGCCAGTGCCCTAAGAAGTGACAACAGGTAGGCTATATAAACTGACGTAAAACTAATAAAGTTCCTCAGTGCAAAAACGCAGCATAAGCCCTCTTAAAAGGGAACAAAAATACAGCCTATACATCAAATTCAACATTTTAGAGCTTTAATATGAGCACACATTATAATAAAGGTTCGGTGATATGAATTATTGTTTGCTTGAGTTGTCTATTAGCTGGATTTCCCTACTTGATCAAGGCTGTAGTCATTTCACAGTCTCATTAAAATGGTGGGTATTGACTATTGATGGGACACAGCTGCTGTAAAGTTCTCTTTTATAAATCCTGTCTTTTTGTGTAGAAAGTTGCGTACGTGTATTTCAGGGCTGTTTTGTGAGTACACAAGTTTTATAAATCTGACCCCCTGGTCTGCCCTGTGTTATTTTGTGGCTTGTTCACTCTTTTTGTCATTTTGATATTGTATTAGCACAACAGAAATGTTGCAAATATCACACAACATATTCATAAGTGTCATGGGCAACTCACTGATGCCAATGGGAAGAAAGAGTGGTCTGTGGGGGGGTGTTTGATTTTGAGGCCAGATAAAACAATTTGTTTTTCAGACAGACAGCATCGACTGCGCCTCTACACTGACCGCAAGTCAAGGCCACTCACTCACATGGACACTCAAACACACACACAGAGGGACCTTACTGGAAATGGAGGTGTAAAGAGCGAAGGCTTTGAGGCTGGTCAGCTCCTTTTGTCTTGTTTCTTTGACACTGTCATGGAATATGTGCTCCCAGGCATAAAGCTTCAGCAGTTTGATCCCACGAAGCAGTTCTGTGGTTTTCTTCAAGCGTTCATTGGAATACTCCTGCAAAGGAGGAAAATGAATAAGCAGAAGGTTGACATTTGCTCCTGTCTTTTATTCTGTACAGAGCAGTCTACACACCCCGTCAGGCCTGTTTCATGATCTATTCAGTTATGTTTGGTGCAGTGGACAGTTAAGCAGCTTAGCCGCATCTGCTCCCACCTTCTTTGAGTAATACATTTTTGTCACTTGAAGACAGGACTGGATTTTCTATCTCACTAAGGCAGAGTGAAGATGAGAGAAAAGTGTCAGGCGTGAAGCCACTCAATGTGACTTTTACTCCGCTACTTTCAGAAGCCATTCATCACTTCACAGTGGATCTGCTGCACCTCATACACTCTGAATTGTCTCCCGCTATGCATACCGTCTGCCTGGTACACCTGGCCTCATACCAGCACAATCGGTATCACGTTACCATCCATTCATCCATCCATCCATTTTCCAACCCATCCATCCATCCATCCATTTTCCAACCCGCTGAATCCAAACACAGGGTCACGGGGGTCTGCTGGAGCCAATCCCAGGCAACACAGGGCACAAGGCAGGAACCAATCCTGGGTAGGGCGCCAACCCACCGCAGGACACACACAAACACACCCACCCACACACCAAGCACACACTAGGGACAAGTCCACCTAACCTGCATGTCTTTGGACTGTGGGAGGAAACCCACGCAGACATGGGGAGAACATGCAAACTCCACGCATGGAGGACCCGGGAAGCGAACACCCAGGTCTCCTTACTGCGAGGCAGCAGCGCTACCCACTGTGCCACCGTGCCACCCCCCTCGTTACCATTCTGGGTTGAAATTCCTCCTTTTTCACTCTTTGCCCTTATAGTACACTTTATTACGATTTGAGCTGTATATTTTCTATATATTATTAACTATTACTATTATTGGGGCAGCACGGTGGCGCAGTGGGTAGCTGCCTCGCAGTTGGGAGATCTGGGGACCTGGGTTCGATTCCCGGGTCCTCCCTGCGTGGAGTTTGCATGTTCTCCCCGTGTCTACGTGGGTTTCCTCCGGGCGCTCCGGTTTCCTCCCACATTCCAAAGACATGCAGGTTAGGTGGATTGGTGATTCTAAATTGGCCCTAGTGTGTGCTTGGTGTGTGGGTGTGTTTGTGTGTGTCCTGCGGTGGGTTGGCACCCTGCCCGGGATTGTTTCCTGCCTTGTGCCCTGTGTTGGCTGGGATTGGCTCCAGCAGACCCCCGTGACCCTGTGTTCGGATTCAGCGGGTTGGAAAATGGATGGATATTACTATTATTTGGGTGTTTCTGATTGATGGAGGAATTATTTCTACAATTATCTTGTGATATCCTGTTGTTAGTGTATAGTTATTCATTTTTGCCAATTTCTTTTTAAAATACTGCACTGAGATTTAGGGCTGTTTGTTGTTAAAAATTCTGCTTTGTTGCTTCCTCAGGCCATCAAAATACTGACACCCTTTACATGTTCTAGAACTCTGATGGCCAGGGTTATTTTCTGTGCTATGGTGTGCTGGGCCAGAAACATCACGTCAGGAGAGCTCCACCGAATCAATAAGCCAATTAAAAGGGCAGGCTTAGTTATGGGACACCCTCTAGACTGCCTGGAGGTAACAGTAGTGGAGGAGACAATGAAGACTAACATAAGTGTCATTATGAACAATGCTGCACATCCTCTCTCTGACACAGCAGCATTGAGAATTATTGAATTATTCAGCAGAAATGCGTTAAGAAATGCTATGAGGGCTCCTATACCAACAGCAATATGCCAGTATAGTACTCACTAGGACTGGGACTGCTCATTCTATCTTTGACCAAGTCAGAAGTTTTAATTCTTAATTTGAGAGGGGTTTGTTATAATCTGAGTCACTTTTATTCACCTTTACATAATATACAGGGATTTACCTTGGTAGCTTTGGAACTGCTTACAACATAACATCACATACAAATAACACAAATGACTGTAAATAAGTGAAATACTGTAACATACATTATAAATAGTTGGAGAAAAGTGCAATTATAAAGGAGTCATGCACATGATGATAAACCTCATTTACTGAGTTTCTTTAAAAAAACAAATTTACCTCAAATTTCTATCTATGTGTTCATCTATCTAATTAGACAGCTATGAAAGGAGTTATATATGATTACATAGATAGATAGATAGATAGATAGATAGATAGATAGATAGATAGATAGATAGATAGATAGATAGATAGATAGATAGATAGATAGATAGATAGATGAAAGGCACTATATGATAGATAGATAGATAGATAGATAGATAGATAGATAGATAGATAGATAGATAGATAGATAGATAGATAGATAGATAGATAGATAGATGAAAGGCACTATATGATAGATAGATAGATAGATAGATAGATAGATAGATAGATAGATAGATAGATAGATAGATAGATAGATAGATAGATAGATAGATAGATATGTAAAAGGCACTATATGATAGATAGATAGATAGACGGATGAAAGGCACTATATGATAGATAGATAGATAGATAGATAGATAGATAGATAGATAGATAGATAGATAGATAGATAGATAGATAGATAGATAGATAGACAAAAGGCACTATATGATAGATTGATAGATAGATAGATAGATAGATAGATAGATAGATAGATAGATAGATAGATAGATAGATAGATAGATAGATAGACGAAAGGCACTATATGATAGATAGATAGATAGATAGATAGATAGATAGATAGATAGATAGATAGATAGATAGATAGATAGATAGATAGATAGATAGATAGATAGATAGATAGATAGATAGATAGATAGATAGAGTCACACATGCGTGTCTGGTAATCCCCAAGCAATGCTACTTCAGGGCTGTAAGGGGGGGCGCTGTAGCTAAAGGTATCCTGTCCTTTCTTTATTGCTCAGAGAAGACACCCAGTGACAGGACTCCCACCTGGCCATGTCTTCCAGAACAAGTCCTGCCCCATCTAACCAACCTGCCATTTAAAGTGTGTGCAGGTGTCGTCTTTGTGCAGACCTGGACTTGAGTCCACTAAGAGCCAGAGACCAGTACCACAGAGAGAAAGCAGAAAACAAGAAAGCCTGTGAGACGGACCTTAAGTGTGTGTTTTTTTAGTGGTGAGTTTAAGCACCTGTTTTGTTTCCGTTATTTTCTGTTTGTTTAAATGGAGTTACCAGTTTAGTACTCCAATATTTCTCCCTGTTTCCTTGCCACAGGCCACAAGAGATTGATAGCAAAGGCACTATACAGTATAATTGGTAGATCTTTCTTGTCTAGTTATCTCATATGTAGTGCCTTTCACATCTGTCTGTCTGTGTATCTAATATAAACAGTTAATGAATTTTAGTAAAAAAGAAAAGTGGAAAGCAAATGTATTGTTAATGAAACAATAATTATGTTTGAAAACAGGGAATAGATTCCTCCATGCTTAGTGTAAGTCTTACAAAAGCTGAAAGAATCTGTTTTTTTATTACATGAACAACATAAAAGGTATCATAAGTTTCGAAAGGGTAGCATGAATGGTCATTTAAGTTAGTCACATGACTAATGACAATGGATAAGGAATAAATTAGTCCAAAAATAATGAATCAATGTGGTTTATTTATTTACCTTGTCTTAAAGAACATCATTTTCTAAGCCTGCTTAATCCTGAGCAGGGTCACATGGGGCTGTAACCTATCCCAGATAGCACAGAGTTCAGAACAGGAGTAATCCCTGGCCAGGGTGAGCACACGCATACACACACACACACCAAGCACAATTTAGCATCGCCAGTCCACCTAACCTGCATGTCTTTGGACTGTGGGAGGAAACCCACGCAGACACGGGGAGAACATGCAAACTCCACGGAGGGAGCACCTGGGACGTGAAGCCTGGTCTCCTTACTGGCAGGCAGCAGCGCTACCACAGCGACATCCTTAAACAGCATTATTTTTTAAAATAATGTTCTAAAATCAGCACCATCACTAATGAAACATTCTTCTAAATGACTTCAGAAATTGTTCACCATGTACCGTATTTCATTTAAGAATTCAATAAACTGAGTGAAAAAGTTTGGTTGCATTGCTGAATTACCCCTAAAAATGTTTGCACTATTTCTATTTAATAGAATTGACAGGCTAAATCTTAAAACAGTTCAGTCTGAATTGTTCAATGCTATGAAGTGACACATTGTTCTGGATGTCGAGGGCTCCTCTCAGCAGCCTGCCTCATCCTTTTCATATTTTCTGATGTTCTTACGTAAGAACTGTGGTGAACAGTCAAGAGGGAATCTTGTAGTCGGTCATCCCCGGTGATTGCTTGTTGTATTGTTAGATACCCTCAGAGACAACAAGATTCAGCAATTGCAGCATTTAAATTTGACATGAACTCAAGAGTAGAAATCATGTTGAGTTGTTTAGTATGATGTCTGTTTAACTTGCTCCGGGGATCAGACAGAAACCTCGTACACAAAGTCAGGTCAACAATGGAAGAAGGAAAGAAAAAATGAAATGTGTGGCAAAGACAAAGCAAAGGAGAAATAAGAGAAATACACGAAAAAAAACCCCAGCAATCTTCAAGAAAACTTATTATGGAAGATTACAAAAAAAAAGACATCTGATAGTTTCGAGAAGAGACAGAGCCATTAATTTTCAATGTCCATTTTCCGTTTTTTAAATGCGCATTGCTGCAATGTCATATGGTAGCATGTGCACAGTGAGTACAGCGGAGACCTGAATACAGAAGCTCACAGAGTGCATAAGAATGGTTCAAATGACTCACCAGAGTACTCTTCTGTGCTTGGGACAGCTTGGTGGCCACAAAGTACTGCACTGGTGCAAGGACTGCAATCACTGTGGCTCCAATTAAGGCACTTATTCCCAGGAGGTAGTACAGGAGGATAACCCCCAGAATAATCTAAGAAAAGGAGAAAAGGAAAAGAAATCCCAAGGTGTTACCTCATGTAATTCAAGCCACTGCTTATTACTGCCATCTTCCTTCAGTGTCAAGTCCATGTGTTTATCATACTGTATCATGCCTGGTTCAACAGGAGACTCAAACAATCATCATGTAATAGAACACAATTCACTGGAAACATCACATAATCAGTAAGAGTAATGCGTATAAAAACACAATCAAACAAAGACATTGCATGCACAGTACCACAGGGACCTTTTTACCAGGGAAACCAGCAAGCAAGGTATGCACAGAAGCAAGCAGCTCCCTCTTTCACTTCCAGTTTGCTCAGCTATTGATTTCCCAGTGTCTCTCCACTAATTTGGTACAATTACACAAATCACAATCTTCTGTTTCAGTTTACTCGGACCACGTCTAGCTCTATTGTACTTCATGTGGTGGAGTGGCTAAGGCGTTGGACTACAAATCACACAGACGCAGCTTTTGTTCCCACTGTTGTCTCCTTGCTGTGTGACCTCAGTGATGCCCTAAGGAACTCACAGTGTAGAAGGTGAAGGTGGGAGCGGAGGATGCCATCATCTTCATGCTACACCGATCCCTCTCCCACTTGGACAGAGGTAGTGGTGCAGTAAGAATTATGTTTCTGGACTTCTCTAGCACCTTCAACACCATCCAACCTCTGCTCCTTAGGGACAAGCTGACAGAGATGGGAGTAGATTCATACCTGGTGGTAGCATGGATCGTGGACTATCTTACAGACAGACCTCAGTATGTGCGTCTCGGGAACTGCAGGTCTGACATTGTGGTCAGCAGCACAGGAGCGCCGCAGGGGACTGTACTTTCTCCGGTCCTGTTCAGCCATCAGACTTCCAATACAACTCAGAGTCCTGCCACGTGCAAACGTTCGCTGATGACACTGCTATCGTGGGCCGCATCAGGAGTGGGCAGGAGGAGGAGTATAGGAACCTAATGAAGGACTTTGTTAAATGGTGCGACTCAAACCACCTACACCTTGAACACCAGCAAAACCAAGGAGATGGTGGTGGATTTTATGAGACTAAGGCCCCTCATGGACCCCGTGATCATCAGAGGTGACTGTGTGCAGAGGGTGCAGACCTAAAAATACCTGGGAGTGCAGCTGGATGATAAATTAGACTGGACTGCCAATACTGATGCTCTGTGCAAGAGAGGACAGAGCCGACTATACTTCCTTATAAGACTGGTGTCCTTCAACATCTGCAATAAGCTGCTGCAGATGTTCTATCAGACGGTTGTGGTGAGTGCCATCTTCTACGCGGTAGTGTGCTGGGGAGACAGCATAAAGAAGAAGGATGCCTCACGCCTGGACAAACTGGTGAGGAAGGCAGGCTCTATTGTAGGCACGAAGCTGGACAGTTTGACATCCGTGGCAGAGCGACGGGCGCTGAGCAGACTCCTGTCAATCATGGAGAATCCACTGCATCTACTGAACAGGATCATCTCCAGACAGAGGAGCAGCTTCAGCGACAGACTGCAGTCACCGTCCTGCTCCACTAACAGACTGAGGAGATCGTTCCTCTGTCACACTATGTGACTCTTCAATTCCACCCGGGGGGGGTAAACGTTAACATTACACAAAGTTATTGTCTATCTGTATACCTGCATTGTTATTGCTCTTTAATTTAATATTGTTCTTTATCAGTATGCTGCTACTGGAGTATGTGAATTAATAAAGTATCTATCTATCTATCTATCTATCTATCTATCTATCTATCTATCTATCTATCTATCTATCTATCTATCTATCTATCTATCTATCTATCTATCTATCTATCTATCTATCTATCTATCTATCTATCTATCTATCTATCTATCTATCTATCTATCTATCTATCTATCTATCTATCTATATTTACAGGCAACTGAAGCTTACATGTATACCATCCCAAATTGTTCATAGTGTCATGCATGTGCATCGGAGGACCTGCTCACAGGCTCAGTCAAGGTATGTAATAACCCACCGAGACGACAGGGGGCACTGCTGCTAACGTTGTTCTTCCTCACAGTGTCAAGAAGCTGCCCAGTGAAGGTGTTTAACCCCACCCCTTCCGGTATACCACCATAAAATCCCAGAAGGCGTCATTACTGGACGGAGCACTGCTAGAGTGACTGCAACTCCTACTCCTGTTGTGAATTTACGGGACGCATGCTTATGAGTGTTGTTTTCATTTGTTTTGTTTTGATTTCATTGTTTACAGAACATAAAAGGAACGACCCGGTTGGTGCCCCTAAATTTCCTCAGTGTATCCAGACCTATCCTTCCTGCACCCGGCCTCAACAGTTTAAATCAGTTTATTCTTACATTGTGTTCTTCAAAGTTGCAATATAAAATTACCATATTAACAAATTCTACATGGGTAAAGGAAATTTAAAAATTACATAGTGTGGAGGACAGCTAGAACCCTTGCCTGGCCGGGATGCCTGGAGAACGGAAGGACCAGGAGAGGGGCAATATCTCCCCCGGGACACAAGAGGGCAGCCCCACCTGTATTACATCGGGGTCACAGGCTTGGAGCTTGGAAGCTCAACACTGTGGGGGCCCGTGGCCACCGCAAGGGGGCAACCTGGACGGTTCCAAAGTCATGGACTGCAGCACTTCCACCACACCAGGACACATCCGAGTGCAACATAAAAGGGGCTGCCTCACTCCATTCGAGGAGCCAGAGTCGGGAGGCAGAGGACAGAGCTTGCGGGAGAGGAGTGAAGGCGGCAGCAGAAGAGAAAGAAAAGAGAGTAAAAGAAAGAAAGGACTGTGAGCATTGTTGGTGATTGGTGCACTGTGTGCTGTGTACAAAGGAAGCAGAAAATTAAAGTGTGTGTTTTGGGACTTGTATGTGTCCTGTGTCTGTCTGTCTGTCTGTCTGTCATCCAAGCATCTTAAACAATATAAACCACAATGGATAGAAGCTGACGTAATGGATTCTTGCAATGGCTTATGGTTAGTCTGAACACGCACCGCGCAGCACTCTGTGGTTAGTCTAATTGAAGCCAAGGTCAAATCAACATGGACGCTCCGCTGACAAATTACACCAACGTTGAATAACACATTGTAGTATGATTTATTTGGGCAAAGAGAGTGAATCCAGCAAGTTTCTCTCTTTCTGCACATAGAAATTAAGGTTTATAATACGGTAAGTTCATAATAAGTCGGTTAGGTGATTGCAGAAGGTTGGTACAGGAGGAAATATCATGAACACAAATGTCAACTATATTTAAAGGGCACATAAGGGGAAGCAAGCAGGAAAAGAAAAAATAATTGGGAAGAAGACCCACGTATGTACTTCTGCCAGGATTCTTCAGTTATTTGCTTCGGCAGTTAACATACAGTATATTACACCATATACAGTAAGGCTTGTAAGAACTTTTCAAAGCTCTGCTATCAGCTTTGGAGGGCATTGAAGTTGGCCTGGTGGTGAGGCAGCTCAGCAACTGAGGTAATCTGAAGGGGTTTGGTTCCCCAAGGTGGAAGGAGCAAAGGAGATCAATCAGTTCAAGGTAATCTCCTTACTCAGTGTTAAGCATTGTTGTTAAACGATGGTCTGACTTTCTTTGGAGAAACAGCTATACAGAAACATCGGTGACATTGGGTGGAATACCAGGTGTTCTGTGTTGTCTGGAACACACAGGTGTCATCACTCAGATGATATGAGAAGCAAGTGACAGCAAAGGAGAACGGACCGAGCTGTGGCTCGACCTCGCCATAAACTGGTAGACATGGCACTGGAGGAACATTTTGTACTGCAGAAGGTGAAACACCTCACCCAGGACTACTATACTAAGTTCTTGGTAAGAGTCTCAACTGGGTCTGTGTCATCTGTCTGGCACCAACTTGAAGTGGGCATAATCATCAGCTGCACTATCTCGGTGACCCTGCTTGTTCTGGCAATGAATATGGTCATGAAGTCAGCAGAGGCTGGAATTTCAGGAGTAAGTCAGGAGCAAGACAATCACTGATTAAAGCCTCTATGGACCACCTTATGGTCGTGACAACATCAGTGCTAGGAGCCAGATGGATTTTGCAGGGGCTAAAGAAGCTCACATCTTAGGCGCCTATGAGATTTAGGCCATCCAAGTTCTGGTCCTTGGCTTTCAAGAGAGGGAAGTTAAAAGACAGCTTGCACCTCACGAAAGGAGGAGAGCAAATCCCATGTATTACAGAGGAGCCAGTAAAGAGCCTGGAGAAGGTGCTCAACTACAGCCTGAAAGATACAGAAACCATCCAAGCTACATGTGCTGACCTTGAGAGTTAGTTGAGGGCTGTTGATAAATCAGCTCTTCCAGGGAAAATTCAATCAACACGAGATCTTTCCTAGAAATACTATGGCCCCTTCTATGATGTCCCAATGCCAGAGGTGGAACGGGTGGTTTGTAAGGTCAACAGTCTCCTACAGAGATGGCTGAGACTGCCATGTAACCTGAGTAATATCGCACTTTAAGGAAGTAGTAACAGAGTGAGGTTTCCATTCCACTCCAGTGGGTGCGGCAACATGCTATCAGCACATGCTCCCAACCAACCATTCCTGTCAGTGAGGGAGGAATTCATTATGACACAGCAACACGAACATCTGCAGTACATGGAATAGCAAGTTCTGGTATCACAGTGAGGACTGGGAGGAAATGGAAAGCAGCTGACATAGTCCAACGGGCAGAGGATTCTTGTCAGAGAGTGGCACAAGGTAGTGAGTGGCCACAGGAGGGGACAACAACTTGGCATGACACTGCTAGCAGAAAAGATAGAAGAAGGCTGGTGCAGGAGGTGCTGTGAGCTGCAATGATGGAGGAGAGGACCAACAAGACAGTAACCATGAAATGACAAGAACCTTGGATAAAGAAGGAGCAGGCTTTAGAAATGAGAGTCACTCACCAGGACATCTAGCAATGGGACCCTCAAAGAATCAAGTTCCTAATACAAGGAGTCTGCAAAGTTCTTCAAAGTACATATGACTTGTTAACATGGGACTTTGCTGGAACACCTTCATGCTCCCACTGTTCAAAGACCACTCCAAGTTGCTCCAAGGTTTTGGGGGAAGAGTATTACTGCATGACCAGGTCCTCAAATTCATTGTTGATGCTGTCAGTAAGGGGATAAGGGACAGTAGACAGATCCACCTTTCAGTAAAGCGGATAGCCATTGTTAAGAAGGGAGAACAGCTGAAACAGAAGAACAGGCATCGTCTGGCTGGCCTTCCATTGTCAGCAAGCAACTCGGTGATGTCAGCTGACCTGGGAAAGTAGCTGAAAATTCTATCCCACATCACCCAGGTGTCTTTGAGGCCTGATATCATCCTAATCTCAGAAACAGTGCGACAGCTCATCTTACTGGAGCTTACTGTTGTGTGTGAAGAGAGGACAGAAGAAGGCTGATTGCTGCAGATATGAGTGGAGGTCAAGGTGCTTGCCCATCAATGTGGGATGCAGAGGCTTTGCAGCACAATCGCTCAGCTAGGTGAATGGAACCTTAGGCATTATGGAGTTAAGCAGGAAGAGAGCCATCATGTCGAACACAGAGGCAGCGGGACAAAAAAATCTTGAGGTGGCTCTGGCTGAAGAGGCGTGAAAAGTGAGGAAAGGAGTTTGTCACTTGGACACAACATTGGTTGGATCATTTGGAAGAGGGTGTATGAGGCTTGAAAGACCTGAAACATCCAATGACATCACTGACAAAGTGTCAACGTTTGCTCATGGTAGGATGTATTCATGCATGACCGAACGGCAAAGCCCAGTATATTGTAACAAATGGCTGAGATAGTCGAGTCACTCTCCAGCAGAAGGCTAGCCAGGAAATGCACTCAAATTCCATCAACAAGACAGAAGTAGGCCAAAGAAGCATTCATTCATCTTGGGAAGCAATTGGTGTGTTTTACTCAAAGCCTGTCCACTACAATGTCATCCAAACTGTCTGGAGCATGTCCTTGGTGAAAGCAACACACACAGTACAACATTCACAAAAAGACAAGGTCCTTAGAATGATTTCTGCTCAGGCAGATTATCTGAGGAATGTCTGAACAAAATTAAAGGAAGCTCAAAAGGGGGATTCTTAATGCTGTCAGAATTACACAATAACACAATCCATCTTGGGAAAGTACACTCGAATGCAAACTGGGCCAATCAATCACAGTTACATAACTGCACATGAATATGACAGCAGGACGAGGAGCCTGGGTGCATCCTACAGACAAGAACAAGTAAACTATAAATCGATACACTTTAATAAGTAAACACAATTAAGACAAAAAGGTGCAGATAATTAAAAAGAAGGCTGTGTCAAATGGAGAATGATGCACACCTTATTGCAGTTGTTCCAGTCTTAACAAAGCAAGAATGTGTAACAAACTGCCGGCTTGACTAATAGACATCTGGGACAGGCTGCCTAGAGTTTGGTAATTGAGCGACCATTCCTAACCCAGCAGGTAATGATACAGATGTGGAGATTTGTTTACAAATAAACTGGACTTGCCTGGACAAAGCAGTCCCAGATGAGCTGGAGGTGTTCCTAGTACGATAATGTCAGTCTTCAAGGTCTCAAGGCCCATGCTGACCTCCGTCACTTGTTCAGTCAGCCTCTAAGGCTCCAGAAAGTGCCGCTGCTGTGAAAGACATTGTGCATTGTTCCTGTTCTGAAGAGGGTGGGCACCTCTTCACCTACTGACTGTAGACCAGTGGCACTTGTGTCTCACGTCACGAAGACCTTTGACAGGCTGGTCCTGGACTATATGCTGGTGAATTGGAAAGTGAGGCTCGCATCACTCGCACATGTGCAGTGTGCTGTTCATATTATTATTATTATTCATCATTACTATTATGATTTCTATCATTAGTAAACTTTCTACACTTCTGGCTTTGTACTTTTAGTGTGTTGCATGTTTTACAGTAGAAAGATTTAATAACACTGCGGTGGGTTGGCACCCTGCCCAGGATTGGTTCCTGCCTTGTGCCCTGTGTTGGCTGGGATTGGCTCCAGCAGACCCCCGTGACCCTGTGTTTGGATTCAGCGGGTTGGAAAATGGATGGATGGAAGATGTAATAACAACGTCATTTTTCAAGCCAAAAAATTGAATTCTTTTTACATATTGTTTTGAGAAAAAAATGTAACGCTAAGAAGTTAAATATTTCTCCAATGCCGTCAATACTATCTGGCCATCCCTGTTAAGGGGTCAGCTTATACAGTGCATCCGGAAAGTATTCCCAGCACATCACTTTTTCCACATTTTGTTATGTTACAGCCTTATTCCAAAATGGATTGAATTCATTTTTTTCCTAAGAATTCTACACACAACACCCCATAATGACAACGTGAAAAAAGTTTACTTGAGGTTTTTGCAAATTTATTAAAAAATAAAAAAATCTAGAAAGCACATGTCCATAAGTATTCACAGCCTTTGCTGTGAAGCTCGAAATTGAGCTCAGGTGCCTCCTGTTTCCCCTGATCATCCTTGAGATGTTTCTGCAGCTTCATTGGAGTCCACCTGTGGTAAATTCATTTGACTGGACATGATTTGGAAAGGCACACACCTGTCTATAGAAGGTCCCACAGTTGACAGTTCATGTCAGAGCACAAACCAAGCATGAAGTCAAAGGAATTGTCTGTAGACCTCCAAGACAGGATTGTCTCGAGGCACAAATCTGGGGAAGGTTACAGAAATATTTCTGCTGCTTTGAAGGTCCCAATGAGCACAGTGGCCTCCATCATCTGTAAGTGGAAGAAGTTCGAAAACACCAGGACTCTTCCTAGAGCTGACCGGCCATCTAAACTGAGCAATCGGGGGAGAAGGGCCTTAGTCAGGGAGGTGACCAAGAACCCGATGGTCACTCTGTCAGAGCTCCAGAGGTCCTCTGTGGGTGGAGAGAGGAGAACCTTCCAGAAGGACAACCATCACTGCAGCAATCCACCAATCGGGCCTGTATGGTAGAGTGGCCAGACGGAAGCCACTCCTTAGTAAAAGGCACATGGCAGCCCGTCTGGAGTTTGCCAAAAGGCACCTGAAGGACTCTCAGACCATGAGAAAGAAAATTTTCTGGTCTGATGAGACAAAGATTGAACTCTTTGGTGTGAGTGCCAGGCGTCACGTTTGGAGAAAACCAGGCACCGCTCATCACCAGGCCAATACCATCCCTAAAGTGAAGCATGAAGGTGGCAGCATCATGCTGTGGGGATGTTTTTCAGCGGCAGGAACTGGGAGACTAGTCAGGATAAAGGGAAAGATGACTGCAGCAATGTACAGAGACATCCTGGATGAAAACCTGCTCCAGAGCGCTCTTGACCTCAGTCTGGGGCGACGGTTCATCTTTCAGCAGGACAACGACCCTAAGCACACAGCCAAGATATCAAAGGAGTGGCTTCAGGACAACTCTGTGAATGTCCTTGAGTGGCCCAGCCAGAGCCCAGACTTGAATCCGATTGAACATCTCTGGAGAGATCTTAAAATGGCTGTGCACCGACGCTTCCTATCCAACCTGATGGAGCTTGAGAGGTGCTGCAAAGAGGAATGGGCCAAACTGGCCAAGGATAGGTGTGCCAAGCTTGTGGCATCATATTCAAAAAGACTTGAGGCTGGAATTGCTGCCAAAGGTGCATCGACAAAGTATTGAGCAAAGGCTGTGAATACTTATGGACATGGGATTTCTCAGTGTTTTTATTTTTAATAAATTTGCAAAAACCTCAAGTAAACTTTTTTCATGTTGTCATTATGGGGTGTTGTGTGTAGAATTCTGAGGAAAAAAACGAATTCAATCCATTTTGGAATAAGGCTGTAACATAACAAAATGTGGAAAAAGTGATGAAGCGCTAGGAATACTTTCTGGATGCACTGTAGATATGCAGGTGGATGAGCCTATGGTGTCCTGTGTAACGGGCCATCTGTCAGGTAGACCGCAGTTTGTGAGACTCAAGGACTGTGAGAGCAACACTGGAGCACCACCAGGAGCAGGCCTGTCTCCTTCAATCTGTACACCTCAGGGTGTAAAAATAACAGCAGATCAGGTCACTAGAAGAAGTTCTCAGATGATTCTGAAATTATTAGGTGTATTGATAAGAGGGACGAGATGGAAGAGAGGAGTCTGGTGGAGAACTTGACGCAGAAAGAACTGTCTGCAAACCAAGGAACTGGTTATTTTGACTTTTACACCCAATCACAATTCAAGGAGTTAATGCAGAGGTGATGCACACTTCACGTCAATGATAAGCTGAACTGGTCTCAAAACACAGATTTACTAGAGAAGAAAGGGCAGAGTAGAGATTTTTTTTCTTAGGAGACTACACTGCTTTAAGGTGGGAAATGACATCCTTTACATCGTCTACAACTCTGCGATGGCCAGCGTGATTCTCTGTGCTGTGATATGCTGGACCAGAGACATCACTTCAAGGGGGGCCCACCGAATCAGCAAGGTGATTAAAAGGCAGGCTCAGATATGGGACACACTCAAACCCCAAGGATTTTAGAGTTGGAGGTGAGAATGAAGAGAAAGCCGAGTGTGATTGTGGACAATGCTGTATATCTTCTCTCTGACACACCAGCACTGAGGACTTTCAGCCAATGAATTATTCGACTGAAATGCATCAGGAAGTGCTAATGGATCTCCTCGACACCAATGGCAATACACCTTTATAGCGCCTCACTGGGGCTGGGAAGGATTTTTTTATCTTTAGCCCAGACAAACGTTTTCTTTCTTTGAGAGGGGGGTTGTTGTTTGTCATAAAATAATATTTACTGAATTTCTATAAAAAGACAGATTTCCCCCGGAGACAAATAAATTGGGGTTACAGGTGGCAATGTTACCTCTACTGGAATAACCCACGTGTCCTATGATGGGAACATCACACAGTTAAGAGAAGTGTCATCACCTCTGGCCATGGGGTGGGATCTCCAAACTTGAGTTCTTTGTGCACCAGAACAGGATGAACATCTGCCGTATTTAAGAAGCAAACATGTTGGAACGGAACTGCTTTAAAGGAGTTCTCCATCCAGAAATGATTTTTTTGTCTGTTACTTATTTCATTTTGTTTTTTCAGTGTTGACTAAGAAAAATCCTAATTTTGCATTTTTGTTGGAAACAGAGATAACAAAATTTATAATACAATTGGCATCAATGGGGACTAACATTGAACAAACAGCAAATATCCAAATGTGTCACATAACCAGGTGTTAGATACCCAGTTGTATAGTCACAACTTCTCAAAAACATGTATTTCTCTCTATTGTAAAAAAAAAATCTTTGGGAGGGAGACTAGGGAGACGAGACGTGATCTTCTCAGAAGACAATCTGAAGTCCCGTGAGAGACACTTTAACTTCCTCCCAGCGACAAGCGACAAGCAAAACACGTAGCTTGCCAGCAGCAGAAAGCCAGCAGATGATCTGACTGCTTCTCCTTAGCGTGTGTTCAGCCACCCTATACCCCCCCTTTACAACACGAGTGGCAGAGACGCAAAGTGGCAAAATGACAGCTGCTGCACAGGCTTTAAAATGATCGACGGGCAGCGCGACAGCAGCAAATAGCTGCAGAAAGACAGCAGATGATCCGATGGCATTTTCTTAGCATGTGTTCAGCTAGCACCCCCCCACCCCCCCCGACAACGCGAGCAGTGTTATACGTCCTGCAAGAAAGAGATTTAACCACACCCGGGGCCGGAAATTAAGGACAAGTATTGTTTTTACAACGTCATGCGAGACAAGGCAGTGAGACATCATTTAAAACAAGTCCACGGACATCAAACCTAGCAGTTGTTGGATTGCTGTTCGCAGACACGCTTCATGTGCTCCCAGCTCTTAAAACAACGACAAGCAGAACATGCAGCTCGCCAGCAGCAGAAAGCCAGCAGATGATCTGACCACTTCTCCTTAGCTATCGTTCAGCCGCCCCTGCTTCACAATGCGAGCAGCGTTATACGTCCTGCGAGAAAGAGATGTAATCACGCCCAGGGTCGGAAATAAAGGACAAGTATTGTTTTTAACAAACGTTTTAAAGTAAAAGTGAAAATAATGCAAATGTAACAATTCTCATGAAACTAACAATCTCTTTAAATTGTATATCCGGTAAACCAAACCCGGGGGTGGGCGAGTGAAGCGAGCAGGGGGCAGAGCCCCATAGTTTGCTTAAATATTGTTAGATAAACTACTTCTGGAAAAAACATCTTGTGAACGACCGGGGAGTGGGTGAAACAATAGCAATCTTTTGAATTGGGGAGACTACTCCTCATATCTCCAAAGAGCACATGAACAAGACAGGGTGTGGAGACCATTCCCAGCCACTAGAATAACACCAATCTCCAAGAAATCATCAGTCCAATTTCAAATGGTTGTTATATGGTATTGATTCTTCCCAGGTTGAAGTTCACTAAAAAGTCTATTAGAGAGGCGATGGTCTGCGAACAAATTGTCGGCCCATCAGAGCTGGAACTGCATCATATTATTTTAAACGCTGGATAAACCTTAAAGAGAAGGTCAATAACTGCAATCTACAGGATCCAGCTTGCCCTGGACAAAGTTACAGCAGGCAGTTGGTACATAGCAAGATGCTCTTTTCTCACTTTCCACCAAAGTCAATGCCAGTAGACCAACAATGGGTGACGCACCACTTCCATTAGAAACAAAGTTAAATTCTTTACAACAAAGCAGGACTCCACATGGAGAAAGGCAGTACTAAACTTTGGAAGATGACCAAAGCATTACATGATAAGATAAGTAAGGGACAAAAAGACCACTTATGAAGTGGAAGGCTGAACGCTGACAGGACACACCGCGGCGGCTAATGTTTTTGCATGAGATTGTGCAGAGGAAAGCAGTACCACCATCCCACTGCCTCTGCAAAAGGAAATCAGATAAGTAGAGAAGGAAAGAAGAGAAGACACATGAAGCCATGAAACAAGACATCATCTTGCTTAAGCTGAACAAGGCCACCAATCACCTGAAGAAGAAGAAATCTCCAGGAACAGACAATACCACAAATGAGATGCTACAAAGTCTGTGACAGTCTGCCCTTTATAATCTTCCGGACATTTTCAAGTTGAGTTTGATAGAGAGTCAGGTACCCCAGTGGTGGAAAGAAGCCAAGATGGGTAAAGCAAGTCAAAAGTCCTGAGTTACATTACAGACCTACCAGTCTGAGAAGCTGCATATTCAAGATACTGAAATTTCAACAAGCATCTGCAGCCGTGCCTGGAGTTAGAAACCATCAATGTCCCAGAGCAAGCAGACTTCAGATGACACAGAAGCACAAAAGACCAGGCAGTGCATCTTGCGCAGGTTACTAAGGATCCCTCCTAGGCTCAGAAAGTGACCATGGCAACTTTCTAAAGATCTGTGGACAACCTTCAACATGGTCTTGAGAGATGAACTTCTTCATAAAGTGGCACTGGCAGCAACTCACACCAGTTGACAAGGTCCTATCTCCACAGCTGTAGAACCTTGTACTTGTTGATGAGCATTGTGACAGATAGGGGGCACTGTCATCCCCTTGAACCCTCAGATCAGACACCAGACACCAAGCACCCTCCACTCCACAATACTCATATATAATACAATACTACAATTAATCACAATCCTCCACTCCCAGACGCGTTGTCACCCTTCCTTCCAACTCAGCTCAATGCTCTGGTGTTTCCCACAGTCTTTTATAGTCCTTGACCCAGAAGTGCTTCTGATCCTTCAGTCCATGTGATTACCCAGCACTTCCGGGTCAGGTGAAAACTCTTCTTCTTCTTTAACCCGGAAGTACGTCATTTCCTCTGTCCGCATGACTTGAAAGTACTTCCAGGTTATATGGCTAACTAAAAAGATCACAATATGCATATTGTAATCTTTTTAGTTAGCCAATAAAAGGTGTCATTTTGCTTGGCTTTTCTCTACATTCATAATGGCTAACATGGTACAACACCCTAGTACTACAGGTTATATGGAAAAAACAAGTCTTTGGGCCTCCCTGTGGCATCCTCTGGCGACCCCCACGGTATCCAACAGGGCTGTGAATAAAGACTCCAATGTCCATGATGCCCTGCTGGCATTAGGGGCACCTCCATGCTGCAGAGAGGGCTCCATCTAGCTGCCTGGGGGTATTGGCTGGGATGAATGGCCGGCCATATACCACAGCATCCAATCCAGAAGGTGTTACTGTCACAAGGGGGACACCTCAGGCTAATGTTGTTCATACCCTTCATCAATGACCTTGTATTAGAGCTGCCCTTGGGATGACCATCCTGCACTATGTACTGATGACATGGTCATCTGGTGATCTGAAGAGCATGTTAACAATACAACCTGCAATATGCAGCTTGCCCTGAACAATGTCACAGCATGGGCAGACAGCTGGCATATAACAACAAGTCTTTTCTCACTTTCCACTAAAGTCCAAGCCAGTAGACTAACAATGGGTGGCACACCACTGACGACATTACTGTTCCAGAGCAAGCAGACTTCAGACGATTCAAAAGCACAGAAGACCTAACAACGCATCTTGTGCCAGTTATTGAGGATTCCTTTCAGGCTCAAAAGGTGACTTTGAGAACTTCCATAGATATGCAGAAAGCCTCTGACCTGGGCTGGAGAGATGAATTTGTGATAACATGGCACTGGGAGCAACTCGTACAAGTGCACAAAGGCCTTCCTGCATGGCCACAGAACCAAAGTGCTTGACAATGGCCGTTTAAGGCAGAAGGTGTATCTGTAACGAATGATACCTCAGGGAGGTATAGTTTTACTAATGTTGTTTGTACTCTTCATCAGTGACCTTGCAATAGAGCTGTCTGAGGGAGTCCACTCAGCACTATATACTGATGACACGGTCTTGCAGTGATCTTGTTTTTCTGTTTGTCTATCAACATGATGAAGATCCTTTAATCATTCTGGGGGAGCTGGAAAGGTCTACGAGTGCACTAATGGCTTATCAGTCCAATCTGTGCACAGAAGGTTGTTGTGTAGTGGAGACTATGGATAGTGACAGCTATTGGGAGTGTGCTGGCCCAGGTTTTCCTGGCCTTTCTGTGTGGCACTCTGGACCCAAATGGATAGCTGCAGGCCATTTTGCCCTGTCCAGAGATGCATGCTCTCAAGTACTATGGTTGATGTCGAATTTCAAATGGTCGCTATATTGTATTGATTCTTCCCAGGTTGAAGTTCACTAAAAAGTCTATTAGAGAGGCGATGGTCTGCGAACAAATAGTCGGCCCATCAGAGCTGGAATTGCATCATATTATTGTAAACACTGGATAAACCTTAAAGAGAAGGTCAATAACCGCAATCTACAGGATCCAGCTTGCCCTGGACAAAATTACAGCAGGCAGTTGGTACATAGCAAGATGCTCTTTTCTCACTTTCCACCAAAGTCAATGCCAGTAGACCAACAATGGATGATGCACCACTTCCATTAGAAAGACCAGTAGAAATACATGCCTGTTACCTTTGACAAAAGATTTACTTGGAAACAGCAAAGCATGAAATCTGGCAAGATGAAAACTGAACATCAAGTAGAACCCATTGGGATGGAATATCAAGGAACGACAATACCACACCTAGAATACAGATCAAGATCCTCGATGACAGCAGCCAAACCACACCACCAGACCTTAAACAAAGTGAAGAACCAAGTGTTTAGAATTATGACAGCACCAGTACAGAAGATGGAACAGGCAGTAGACATGTAAAGCAATGGCATAGGCTGCTAAATATCAGTGAATTCAAAATCATCCCGTGTGTACCAGACTGAACCAACTCTTCACAAGGTTAAGACCTTAAAGGTCCACTTTTGTGATACAGAGACAGGCACTGCAGAGTAAATAGCAGATAAAGTTGTTGACACAGACTCTCATCCTTGATTCTCCACCCTGAAAGACAGACTGGACAATAAACACTATCTACACCATAGTTCTCCACCTCACAACAGCGGACAAGCATATTGCTGTGTCCAAACAAGCCATGCTTGAAGGAGAGTACCCTCAGGAATCATGGAAACATGTTTATACAGATTGGTCTGGAAAGGGAGCAGGCATGTTCTACACAAATGGAGAATGGCAGGTAAAAGAAATGCCAGCAGGCCTCCACCGTTATGAACTAAAGAGCCAAAGTAGAACCCTGGTCCACGAAACAAATATAAGTAGCACAGCAACCCCACACAGTCAGGTGGTCTTCTTCAAGGATGCTTGACGGGTGCTGCAGACAGTCTCTACCACTAAGTCACCACAGCTAAAAACCAGGGACACTCAGACAGAGCTGTGCCTCGAGGTCTCTGGTGGCCCTGCAGTCAGTCCAAGACTTAATGTTTGTCTTACAAGGCTACTTAGTCAGCATGTTAGATAGAAAATAATGAATGGAGCACAAGAATGGAGACACAATGGTTAACGTTTCTATCCCAGTTAGGATGATCCAATAATGGAAGGATGAAGGATAATCTCAGTATGAGAGGTGACAGTGCTCCCTTGGCTGGAGCCCAGCATGGACACTTGCAAGGTTGCCCGTGTACTGTAGCACGGAATGGTGACCCTTTTGGGGGGTGCTGTGAAGAATTGACCTCTCTATTTGACGGAGCTTCCATATGACCCAGAAGTACTTCCTACCCGCAGTGCTATGACACGAGAAGTGGTCCTTGGCTTGACATAAAAGGAGACACTCTTCCTCATCTATCTGAGTCAGAGTCAGGAGGCAGAGGGTGAAACTCACATGAAGAAGTGGAAGATGATGGAAGAGGAAAAGGAGCTTAATTAATGACAAAGTATATTGCTAGATTGATCTTAAAAAAGCTGCAAATGTGTCTCTGGGTACAGAGATACTGTAGATATATGAAAGGCACTATATAAAGATAAATAAGATATAAATAGATGAACGAGAGGCAGTATATAATAGATAATAGATGAAAGGCACTATATAAAGATACATAAGATATAAACAGATGAACGAGAGGCAGTATATAATAGATAATAGATGAAAGGCACTATATAATGATAAATAAGATATAAACAGATGAACGAGAGGCAGTATATAATAGATAATAGATGAAAGGCACTATATAATGATAAATAAGATAAAAAGATGAACGAGAGGCAGTATATAATAGATAATAGATGAAAGGCACTATATAAAGATACATAAGATATAAACAGATGAACAAGAGGCAGTATATAATAGATAATAGATGAAAGGCACTATATAATGATAAATAAGATATAAACAGATGAACGAGAGGCAGTATATAATAGATAATAGATGAAAGGCACTATATAATGATAAATAAGATATAAACAGATGAACGAGAGGCAGTATATAATAGATAATAGATGAAAGGCACTATATAATGATAGATGATAGGATAGACATGTGAAAGTCAGTATATATCAGATGCTGTATATAGATCAAAGGTACTATATAATAGACAGATAGATAAACAGACAGAGAAATATCTACATGAAAGCCATTATATTATATATAGAGAGATATACAGATTGATGAAAGGTACTACATAATAGACTGATGAAAGGCACTATATAAAAGACAGAAAAATGAAAGGCACTATATATATATATATATATATAAGCCAAATACCACTGACTCACTCGTCACAAATTCTCCCGAAGTTTTTAAGTATTTGCGACCCGAGTGTTCATAACAGTTTTAATCGCGCTCCCCTAACGTTTTTTTGAATCCCTGATAAAATTTATTCCTATATTTTTTGCTGCCGATACACCACTTGTTTTCTTTTTTCAACATCTTCGCACCCCTTTATTGTTACAGGTTGTTAACCGCTGTTTTAGAGGGTGGCTGCTGATTGGCAGAGATATCACGGCCACGTGCTTTTCTCCCCATGCAAGGAATGCTTTCCCGTCAGAGCTGAACACGATCAGATACAGTGCCAACATCTATTGATTTTTAAAGTTTGCCCTGTTTCATTACTATGTGGGCAATGCCACGGGGTACAGCTTGTAATAAATAAACTGATAATAAATATGAAAGGCACTATACAAAACAGTGATTTATTTATCTCAAGGGGAAATGTAGCCTTCGCAGAGGCTTATTTGCTACATGCCATTAACAACATAAACTCTTAACATGTACTCTTCAGAATTTACTATAAAGTTGTTGAATTTTATACCAAATGATTAAAAGACATATCTAACACTGGTTGTTTTTAACTGGACGGAAAGCACAGCTTTAGACAAGAGGGACTACTGTATAGCATACTGAAAAGTTTAAGTTTGATAAGGAATGTACAACAGCAGACGACTGCAGTGGAGTGCAGATTATTTAACTTGAGCTTCACAAATCTTTTGCCGTAATGTTGCATGAAGGATTAGCCATCAAACTGCACGAGTCAGGGATTCAGAAGACGGTAGGCAGAATTGGATTAAACCCAGGAAACAATATATTATGTTATTAAGATCTCTTGCAGAATTAGAGGGGGCTCCCACAGGGGTCTACCCTGGAACTGCTGTCTTCCTTAATTTATATAAACGATTTAGTTGCATTTGCTGTTAATACCATACACAAAGGTGAGTGGAATTCAGATTTGGGCAGAAATGCGGCAAATGAATATTAATGTAAATAGAGTATTACACAAAGGAAAAGAAAAAATGAAATACAATTACATAACATAAGACGCAGAACAAAATGTATGGCTGGGTTTAGGCAGTGAAATTTTAGTTAGGGGCCCAAATGTTCCCACATGTGAATTTATTTAGAGACCGCACCTATACTTTATTCAACCCCAGGCAGACCTGAGTATAAAAGTAACAACGGTGTTCATAAGGATGAAGAGCAGTAAGATCAGATGCCAGTTGTTACGTTGAAATATGTTCTTGAACATTAGAAATGCCTGCTTCGCAAAAAAAGCAGTATAGGCAGTTGAAGCAAATTACCAAGCCGTGAAATTGAAAACGTCATCTCTGTGACCTTCAAAACTTGATGAGATACTTTGGAAATCTTAAGCAAACAAAACAAAATGTTTAATTTTATTGGAATGAATAGCTTGTTCTTACATTTTTCTCTTTAGATATTCTTCTTCAAAGAAGCGATGTGTCATCTGTGTCCCTGAATCACAAGCAAGGAGAAAAATCTTACAACAGCCAGGGGAAAAACAAGATTAACTAATATGAAGCAGTCATTTAGCACAGCGAGTCATTCTCCTTTAACTATTTCTGTGTTGTTAGAAAAATACAAGTGAAGGACAGGTGAGGTCAGAAGAATAGAATTTTGGACGCGTGCAGAAGCAAATTCATCACAACTGCAGCACGGGCACATAACAGATGGCCAAGGTGACCGTAGTTGTTTTATTTAAAGCAGACAGAGCCCAAGACCCCAGTGAGTAGGACAACACCTGAGGAGAAAGTCAAAACTTACCAATGAAGAGTCGCACTATGAAGTAACAAGAGCTAAGTCCAGAAGATCAGAAATGATATTTGGTGCAATGCCTTTCATGCATAAAGCTGATCAGAAGAACTTGATTTGTTTTATCCTCGTCTAGACACTAAATATTTGAATTGCGGCATATGAGGAAAGTTTTTTTTTTTGCCACAATCAAGACGAGAACAGGACATTCGGCCCAACAAAGCTTGTCAATCCTATCCACTTAATTCTTCTAAATTAACATCAAGTCAAGTTTTGAAGGTCCCTAAAGTCTTATTGTCTACTGTACTTCTTAGTCACTTATTGCATTTATTGATGGCTCTCTGTGTAAAGAAAAACTTCCTGACGTTTGTGTGAAATTTCCCCTTAACAAGTTTCCAGCTGTGTCCCCGTGTTTTTGGTGAACTCATTTTAAAGTCACAGTCTTGATCAAACACTTCAATCGTGTCTTTTAATCTTTCTTCATAATTCATCCTGGGTAGCACTAGAATCAGCCCAGTCGCTTGTCTCTGGACTTGTGCCAGTGCTGCTATGTCCCTTTTGTAACACGGAGACCAAAACTGCACACAGAACTCCCGATTAGACCTCATCATTGAGTTATAAAGCTTGAGCAGAACCTCCTTGGACTTGTGCTCCACACCTCAAGGTGCTATATAACCTGACATTCTGTTAGCCTCCTTAATGGCAGGTGATAGTGTCGAGTCCACTACAACTTCTAAATCCATTTCCAAACCTCCCATTTTATATTCAATCTTAGCACTTTTACTTCCTATACGTAATACTTTACATTTACTGACATTAAACTTCATCTGCCATTAATCAGACCAACCCTGTATGCTGTCCACGCCCCTCTGTGATGATTCAATTAATTCTTGATTATCTGTCATTACACCTAGCTTGGTCTCAAGGGCAAACTTAACCAGCTTGTTGTTTATATTCCTATTGAAATAATTTATATACAGTCATATGAAAAAGTTTGGGAACCCCTCTTAATTCTTTGGATTTTTGTTTATCACTGGCTGAGCTTTCAAAGTAGCAACTTCCTTTAAATACATGACATCCATCCATCCAATATTCAACCTGCTATATCCTAACTACAGGGTCACGGGGGTCTGCTAGAGCCAATCCCAGACAACTCACGGCAGCAAGGCAGGAAACAAACCTCAGACAGGGGGACAGCCCACCGCAGTAATATCTGACATGCCTTATGGACACAGTCGTATTTCAGCAGTGACATTAAGTTTATTGGATTAACAGAAAATATGCAATAAGCATCATAACAAAATTAGACAGGTGCATAAATGTGGGCCCCCCAACAGAGATATGACATCAATACTTAGTGGAGCCTCCTTTTGTCCTCTAGACGCTGTCCTCCTATAGCCTCTGATGAGTGTCTGATTCTGGATGGAGGTCTTGTTCACCATTCTTCGTACCAAATCTCTCCAGTTCAGTTCAATTTGATGGACACCCTGCTTCAAATCATCCCATAGATTGTCCATGATATTCAAGTCAGTGGACTGTGACGGCCATTCCAGAACATTGTACTTCTCCCTCTGCATGAATGCCTTTGTAGATTTCCAACTGTGTTTTGAGTCATTGTCTTGTTGGAATATCCAACCCCTGCGTAACTTCAACTTTGTGACTGATGCTTGAACATTATCCTGAAGAATTTGTTGATATTGGGTTGAATTCATCAGACCCTCGACTTTAACAAGGGCCCCAGTCCCTGAACTAGCCCCACAGCATGATGGAACCTCCACCAAATTTGACAGTATGTAGCAGGTGTTTGTCTTGGAATGCGGTTTTCTTCTTCCACCATGCAAAGTTCTTTTTGTTTTGACCAAACAACTCTATTTGTGTCTCATCAGCCCAAAGCACTTTGTTCCAAAATGAATCTGACTCGTCTAAATGAGCATTGGCATACAAGTGACTCTGTTTGTGGTGTGAGTGCAGAAAGGGCTTCTCTCTCATCACCCTGCCATACAAATGTTCTTTGTGCAAATTGCACTGAATTGTAGAACGATGTACAGATACACCATCTGCAGTGAGATGTTCTTGCAGGTCTTTGGAGGTGATCTGTGGGTTGTCTGTCACCATTCTCACAATCCTGCTCATATGCCGCTCCTGTATTTTTCTTGGCCTGCCAGACCTGCTGGTTTAACAGCAACTGTGCCTGTGGCCTTCCATTTCCTGATTCCATTCCTTACAGTTACAGAAACTGACAGTTTAAACCTCTGAGATGGCTTTTTGTAGCCTTCCCCTAAACCAGGGGACTCAACAATCTTTGTTTTCAGATCTTTGGAGAGTTGCTTTGAGGATCCCATGCTGTCACTCTTCAGAGGAGAGTCAAAGGGAAGGAAGCCCAACTTGTAATTGACCACCTTAAATACCTTTATATCTCATGATGGGACACACCTGTCTATGAAGTTCAAGGCGTAACAAGCTCATCAACCAATCAGCATTGAGCAGTGACAGGCATTCAAATCAGCACAATGACAAGGGGACCCACATTTGCGCACAGCCAGTTTTTCACATTTGATTTAATTTCATACAACTAAATACTGCGTCACTGAAAATCTTTGTTCAGAAAACACCGCAGTACTCCTAGGAAATGAAAGACAGACCACTGTTATCTTTTTGTTTGAAAGGAGAGTCCATTATTATGCAGGATGAGAGGGGGTCCCAAACTTTTTCATATGACTGTATATTTTTTTTTTTATTAATTTTTATTGTAATCATTCCATACAAATAGATCAATTTATAACCAAACAAAATTGAAGACAAATCAATCCCCACCCCTGAGAAGGAGAGCTTAGCTAAAGGAGAATTGCTTAGGGCTTTTTAATAAGACAACAATAAGCAAAAGAAAGGGAGAAATAAATCATATGACTGTATATTAAATATAGCAGTGGCCCTAACACTGACCCCTGCTGGTCACCACTCTTAACGTCAGCCAATTCTGATGGGGTTCCTCATACCATCCCCCTTTTCTTCCTGTGTCTGAGCCAAAACCATGCCAAGTGACTCATCTAGTCAAGGTTACAGAGCGATATCAGAGGCAGGGTACAATCATGAAGCACTGTGACTACCCCAAAGGTTAGACAGGATTCAATCATAATGCTCTCACCTTGGTAATATCCTGTATTAAAAACAGCCATACTTACTGCCACCAACAATAAAATAATGTGTAGATACACAGGTATGTGTATTCTTTTAAATAAATGTTCTGATGTCACTCTGAAAAGGATTCAGTGATTGCCTATATATACGGTCACACATGCTTGTTGCAGTTTGTTCTCAAGGACTCAGCTGAGGTATGTAATATTCCACCGGGCTGAGAGGTGGCGCTGTGACTAACATTCTCTTCTCTTTCTCTCTCCACTGCCTAGTGAGGCCACTTAGCCCCTTCCCTTACGGTTTATCCGTTATAAGAATCCCAGCTGTCCGGAAGGAGATGTCACTTATGACCAGACAGAGCTCCTGTGAATGACCGCATATTCTGCGGTGGAGAGCCAGACCTGTTTTGTTTCTACTAAAATGTGATGCCCAGGAGAGTTTCCTCTGCTTAGAACTTTTTTTGTTAATTAAACAGGATGACCCGGTTGGCGTCCCAACTTTTACCTTTGTAAATCTGTCATTCCTGCACCCGGCCACAATATACAGTGTATATTTTTCTTTAATTCAGAAGATCTATTGGAGAGCAGTAAGTAAATCCTTTATTCAACGTTAGTCACTCTAACTGGACAAAGAGATTCTCAGGCTTATCTAGACACATTAATGACAGCTACTTTTTAGTAGTAAATCATCTTATAGACCAGCGTTTCTCAACCTTTAAGTATTTGTGACTCGAGTTTTCATAACAGTTTTAATTGCGCCCCCCTAACATTTTTTTGAAACCCTAATAAAATTTATTTCTATAGTTTTTGCTGCCAATACACTGCTACAAGTTTAAAATTTCCCTATGAATAGCGAAATTATGCCACATATGGCAACATTCATACCCCCTTTTTTGTTACTGTCTCACAGTTTGAGAACCGCTGTTACAGACGGTGGAAAGTTAGTAGAGAAGTTAGTTGTGCACTTTTAAGTCTCTATCACATGATCCAAGTCACGCTACCCTACAGGTAAGGCTAAAGGAAATCCTTTGTTCTATAGTAGTAATGCATACAGTGCCTTCACAAAGTATTCAGACCTCTTCACTTTTTAAACATTTTGCTATGTTGACCACATGCTAAAATCATTTCAACTTATTTTTCCCTCATCAAGCAACACTCAATGTCCCAGAATGACAAAGTGAAATCAGGGTTTTAGTATTTTTTGCAAATTCATCTATATATATAAAATTCTTTTCGCGTTTGAAACGGAAATTACGTATGACCACGTGATATGGAAATTACGTATGAAATGGAAATTACATATGACCACACAATATGGAAATTACGTATGAAACGGAAATTACGTATGACCACATGATATGGAAATTACGTATGAAACGGAAATTACATATGACCACACAATATGGAAATTACGTATGAAACGGAAATTACGTATGACCACATGATATGGAAATTACGTATGAAACAGAAATTACGTATGACCACATGATATGGAAATTACGTATGAAACAGAAATTACATATGACCACACGATATGGAAATTACGTATGACCACGTGATATGGAAATTACGTATGAAACGGAAATTACGTATGACCACATGATATGGAAATTACGTGTGAAACGGAAATTACGTATGACCACACGATATGGAAATTACGTGTGAAACGGAAATTACGTATGACCACACGATATGGAAATTACGTGTGAAACGGAAATTACGTATGACCACACGATATGGAAATTACGTGTGAAACGGAAATTATGTATGACCACGTGATATGGAAATTACGTATGAAACGGAAATTACGTATGACCACGTGATATGGAAATTACGTATGAAACGGAAATTACGTATGACCATATGATATGGAAATTACGTATGAAACGGAAAATACGTATGACCACATGATATGGAAATAACCTATGACCACAGAACATATTATAATACAGGAACTAATAACTTCGTTTGTGGACGCCATTTTTATATTGTCTTTATGAATTGTTATTATTTGTGTGCGCCCCGTGTCGCCCTCTCCCACCCCTCTTGTTTGGACTAGAGCGCTGAGCCGTCCGCCACCAGGCGCGTTCTCACAGAGAAGTTTTATTTATTCGTCCACGTGACTGAGCTGAAACTGCCACATTGTAACTTTTTTTTAGTTGGCAGTACTTGATAGTAGAAGAGATGAGGAAAACAGGTTTGCGTCTTTCTACTTTTTAACTGCGCTGAGCTGTAAACAATGTGAAGACGAGACCGCCCTCAGCGGCGAGGGGTCATGAGAACAAAGTGGACGCTGGGAGGCGCGGAATGTCGGGCTGCTCCGCCGAGTCGAGAGCTTCGCAGTTTCGGCAGCGTCCTCTCTTCTCGCACTGTTTGTGACACTTCAAGTCCCCTGTCAGCTCCTGGGAGAGTGGAAATAATTGCGAATGAGTGTAATCAGTGCCATCGAAGCAGGACTCTGTTTGTAAATTGCCTTGCACAACCACTTACTGGCTCTTAAGGTGAGTTTGGGTCACTAAAACCCCACAACATTCAAGGTTGCTTTTGTGATTAATTATTTTAATAAGTAAATCACAGGCATGTAGTGCAAGGTTGTCAGGCAAAAATTTGGACAATCACACAGAAAATGTCATTTCTATACCACAGCGGTCGTGTGGCGCCTTTCACAAGGGATCTACTACTTACCTGTTGCGTTATAGTGCCTTTAAAATGTAGTTTACTACTCCAGTAGTGTTCAATGTATCTTTACATATTAATTGTTAATGTTTTACTGTTTAATAACTTATAGACTACATTTTATTTGTTTCCCTTGCACTCAGTGAGCGAATAATGAAAAACTGAACTCTCCCATTTACACACAAGTATACAGACCCCTTGCTATGAGAATTGAAATTTGGCTCAGGTGTATCCCATTCTATATCTATTGAATGGGTGTATCTCATTCTATTGATCTTTAATGGGATGTCCAGAGTCCACTTGTGTGGTCAATCAATTGATTGAACTGATTAGAAAAGGCTTTATAAGGTCCTACAGGTGAGCAGAAATCAAGCCATGAAGTTGAAGAAAGTGCAGAGCTTAGAGAGACCGGATAATGTCCAGGCACAGATCTGCCAAAGGCTGCAGCACTGTAGGTACCCAGGAGCACAGTGGACTTCATAATTCTTACATGGAAGAAGTGAGGAACAATCAGAGCTCTTCCGAGAGATGGCTACACGTAAAAAAACTGAGCGATCGTCTCCCAGGCTGTAATCAGAGCTACAACAAAAATACTGTATATATACTGTACTTGTGTCAATGTGATATGAATCTGCAAAAAGTCCTCAAATCCCATTTTCACTTTGTCATTCTGGGGTGGTTGAGTGCTGCTTGATGAGGGGAAAAAAATTAAATTTAAATGATTTTAGCACAAAGCTGCAAGATAAAAAAATGTGTAAAAAGTGAAGATAGATAGATAGATAGATAGATAGATAGATAGATAGATAGATAGATAGATAGATAGATAGATAGATAGATAGATAGATAGATAGATAGATAGATAGATAGATAGATACTTTATTAATCCCAAGGGGAAATTCACGTACATGAAGGTGTCTGTGAAGGCACAGAAAGAGTATAATATCCATCCATCCATTTTCCAACCCGCTGAATCCGAACACAGGGTCACGGGGGTCTGGTGGAGCCAATCCCAGCCAACACAGGGCACAAGGCAGGAACCAATCCCGGGCAGGGTGCCAACCCACCGCAGGACACACACAAACACACACACACAAACACCAAGCACACACTAGGATCAATTTAGAATCACCAATCCACCTAACCTGCATGTCTTTGGACTGTGGGAGGAAACCCATGCAGACACGGGGAGAACATGCATGGTTAAGTGAACCCGGGTCTCCTAACTGCAAGGCAGCAGTGCTACCACTGTGCCACTGTGCCGCCCAAGAGTATAATAATTCTTTATATTTATAGAGCGCTTTTCTCACTACTCAAAGTGCTCTCCACTCAGGGAGGACCCGGGAAGTGAACCCACAATCTCCTTACTACCACTGCGCCACCTGTGAGTATATATGGTACATGTATAAAACATTATAAATATAGTATATATAAAGAAACACAAACATATTTTGAAGAAATATATAAAAATCAATTTCCTTCACACTGGCAATGTGCCAGGCCTTTCTTGGGATAATATTTAGTGCTGGATAGAGAGACAAAAGTTGCAAGCTTACCTGAACAGGCATTGCCCACAAGTTTGGGCAGAGGAAGAAAAACCACATAAGTTGGTTTGTGTCTATGGCAACCAGGTTGCAGATCTGGCCGACCGTCATCTCCCCCATGGACATGTTTGACGTGCACAATCTCATTATTTTATTGTAAATCTTTGTCTGGAAGATAAATCAGGAGAAAGCAACTGTGAATCACATTTGCCCCATTGTCTAAATGAGACGTTTCAACTTAATGACTGTAAATTGATTAAAGAAAATCAATTCAATGTGCATAGCGCTCAGAAAAGGGTAGCGACCGTGCCTGTGAAATGACATTGGCAACACTGGCACTGCATCTCAGAAAAACATTTGGAAAGAAGGAAGGGGGCCAATTTGAATTTGCAATAGGTAGTGGGTGCTGTCTCAAACATCAATAAACAGAACCTGGCGCTGCACTAGAACTAGTCACCATCTTGGGAGACCACTGCAGTCAGAGGAAGTGAGAGAAGGTTGATGTGGGTCATGCGAGTGGGCACTGAAGAGAAGCTGGGGCTTGTTGGGCCTGTGAGTCTCCCTTTGACTGCAGGCTTCAGTGCCTTTCACATTTATAAGGGACTGAAATTCAAGAGTATTTTGCAAGATGCACAAAATAACATTTTACCTTGTCAGAATGGTGAAAGAGACAAATTAAGCTTTGTATACATTCAATTTGCTTCTTTTTTAATTAAAACGTCAAAACATATGCAACAAATGAATCCAGTAAAAAAAAGCAGTGAGGTGTCAATAAGACTAGTTAGTGCAAGTCGTTTATGGTGATGCTACCAAAGAAGGGTAACCAGCAAATTACAGGCCAACAGCATTGATACCACGCATAAATAAATAAAGGATAAAGATGGAATTGGGCTCAAAAGCGAGAAGAGTGTGTTGAGCAGATGGAAAGAGGACTTAGAGAGGCTGATAAATGAAGAGAACGAGAGAAAGAGGAGGTTGGATGATGTGGAGATACTGAATCAGGAAGTGCAACGGATTAGCAAGGAGGAAGTAAGGACAGTTATGAAGAGGATGAAAAATGGAAAAACCGTTGGTCCAGATGACATACCAATGGAAGCATGGAGGTGTTGAGGAGAGATGGCAGTGGAGTTTTTAACCAGATTGTTCAATGGAATCTTGGAAAATGAGAGGATGCCTGAGGAGTGGAGAAGAAGTGTACTGGTGGGCCAATATTTAAGAATAAGGGGGATGTGCAGCACTGCAGTAACTACAGGGAGATAAAATTGATGAACCACAGCATGAAGTTATGGGTAAGAGTAGTGGAAGGTCAGTTAAGAAGTGAGGTGATGATTAGTGAGCAGCAGGATGGCTTCATGCCAGGAAAGAGCACCACAGATGCAATGTTTGCTCTGAGGGTGTTGATGGAGAAGTTTAGAGAAGGCCAGAAGGAGTTGCATTGCGTCTTTGTGGACCTGAGAAAGCAAATGACAGGGTGACTGAGAGGAGCTGTGGTATTGTATGAGGAAGTCGGGAGTGACAGAGAAGTACGTAAGAGTTGTACAGGATATGAAGTGTGACAGTGGTGAGGTCTGCGGAGGAGTGACGGAGGTGGGATTACATCAGGGATCGGCTCTGAGCCCTTTCTTATATGCAGTGGTGATGGACAGGTTGACAGATGAGATTAGACAGGAGTCCCTGTGGACTATGATGTTTGCTGATGACATTGTGATCTGTACCGATAGTAGGGAGCAGGTGGAGGAGACCCTGGAGAGGTGGAGATCTGTTCTAGAGAGGAGAGGAATGAAAGTCAGTGGGACCACCAAGAAAGAATACATGTATGTAAATGAGAGGGAGGTCAGAGGAATGGCAAGGATGAGGGGAGTAGAGTTGGCAAAGGTGGATGAGTTTAAATACTTGGGATCAACAGTACAGAGTAATGGGGATTATGGAAGAGAAGTGAAGAAGAGAGTGCAGGCAGGGTGGAGTGGGTGATGAAGAGTGTCAGCAGTGATTTGTGACAGACGGGTATCAGCAAGAGTGACAGGGAAGGTCTACAGGACGGTAGTGAGACCAGCTATGTTATATGGGCTGGTGATGGTGGCACAGGAGACAGAGCTGGAAGTAGCAGAGCTAAAGATGCTAAGATTTGCATTGGGTGTGATGAGGATGGACAGGATTAGAAATGAGGACATTAGAGGGTCAGCTCAAGTTGGATGGTTGGGAGACAAAGTCAGAGAGGTGAGATTGTGTTGGTTTGGACATGTGCAGGGGAGAGATGCCTGGTATATTGGGAGAAGGATGCTAAGGATAGAGGTGCCAGGGAAGAGGAAGGCCTAAGAGAAGGTTTATGGATGTGGTGAGAGAGGACATGCAGGTGATTTGTGTAACAGAGCAAGATGACGAGGACAGAAAGATATGGAAGAAGAAGATCCGCTGTAGCAACCCCTAATGGGAGCATCCGAAAGAAGAAGAAGAAGCCATTGATACCACACATGAGCAAAGCTGTTTCGAAAGTCCTTTTAGAACAATTACGGATATCTTTGGCAGATGGACATTTGAGTGAGCAACAGGGCAGCTTTAGGAAAGACAGGAGCACAGCCCAAGAGATCTTGGTGTTAAGAGTGTTAGCAGAAGATACAAAGTCTAGTTGTCAAAACATCAACCATTGCTTTGTGGATTTTATGAAAGCATTTCATTCAATTTGGCATGAAGGGTTGTGGGCAATGTTGTAGAGCCAGGCAGTTCCATCAAAGCTAGTTGGATAGTACTGCACTGAAAGAATTGTGTGAAGGGTCTTTAGTGTCTGTTAGTGGGGGAAGACAGTTGAGCAACTGGATAAAGACAACACTGGGAACCAGGTAAAGTGACCCATTGTCTCTCCTGCTGTTCATAGCATTATTAGAAATAGTAATGGAAAAGGTGGAAGAAGATTTAAGATGCCGGAATTACCATTGGAAAGCAAATAGTGAAAGATCATAGTATATCAATGTCACCTACAAATCTAACAATGAATGAACTGGATCTTCAAGAGGACCTAACTCTTTTAGTGAAAACCTGAAAAGCCTAAGGTTTATTCATTAAACATAGATAAGAGAAAGGAAATGATGATGGCAAACAATAAGGCAGATATACATTTGGATGGATAGAAACTAAAATGTGTAGACCAGATTGTTTGGTTAGATAGCCCGATAATGAGTGGCAATGATTACTCAAAAGAAATCAATAGAAGAATGGCTATTAATCTTGAAAAGTGGAAATATCTCCATAAAAGTCAAAATAACGGTATTGGTAACACGTGTCTTCTCAATGTTACTTTATACCTGAGAAAGATGGACAGTGAGAAAGAAGGAATTTTTTAGATTGACTGTGCTGGAAGATTCTGAAAATTGAAACATGAAAGAATTCAAAAAGATCTTAATTGAGAAATAAATATTTGTAAAGTTATTAACTAATGGGCACATATGGAAGATGGGAGAGGAGAGGCTAATCAGATTGATGACACAGAGAAAAGGAAATTGGAAATGATGAGTAGGAAGACCAGCAAGGAGATAGACTGATGACATCAAAGAATGGCCAGCAATGAGGATAGCTAAGGAAAGACCTCCAAATGGAAATGGCTTATGATCTTATTTATTTAAATTACTCTCATTATGCTTTCACTTTTTAAGGTGTTTTTTAAGAGTAGGTGCCAGTGAAGAACAAAAATCTAGTAGCTGTAAATATCTAGGGGGTCAGCTTTGGTAAACCTCTGAGTCACACTTTGTTCATTTCTCCAGCCATTTAGTTCCTGTGCAAAGTCTTCTGGGCCTTGCTTCTCTTTTAGGTTTATCTTCAACTTTAATTTTTGAAGTGTTAAACACTCAGCTCATTTTCCCATCCACTTTTTCTGGAGAGGGCTGTGGTGTGTTAACTGTTTCTTATTAATATGCATTATGTTAAGGAGAGGCAAAAGGTTAATCATCTTAATAATGAGAAAGAATATTTAGAATTAAGGTGCTTCAGTCTTTCCAAATAATAAAAGTATGATGCTAATAGAACTATAAGAAGCGTGACACTTATATATTAAATAAGAATGTGTTAAGCCAATCGAACAAATGTAACCTAATACAGACACTAAGCCGTAAGAGTGTATTCTTGTAAGACAAATGTACTAAACTAACTTTTAAGGTAGCTTTTGATATTGTATAATCAATTATTATGTGTCCTGCGGTGGGTTGGCACCCTGCCCGGGATTGGTTCCTGCCTTGTTGGCTGGGATTGGCTCCAGCAGACCCCCGTGAACCTGTGTTCGGATTCAGCGGGTTGGACAATGGATGGATGATATCGCATCTGAGTTGTTTCACTTAAAATTCATTGTGGTAATGTACAGGACCAAAATTAGAAAAAAGTCATCTCTGTCCAAATATTTATGGACCTAACTGTATGGAAAGAATACATAACTATTGCACTATTGGGTTATTGCACATTATTTAAATATTGCACAATAATGATGATCATGTGCAGTGAGTAGTGGATGTTGGACCCTGAGAGTAATGATATTGCACAGTTATTATCAATACCATTTAGATATTGGATATTGCACAGTGGGCGGCACGGTGGCGCAGTGGGTAGCGCTGCTGCCTCGCAGTTGGGAGACCTGGGGGACCTGGGTTCACTTCCCGGGTCCTCCCTGCGTGGAGTTTGCATGTTCTCCCCATGTCTGCGTGGGTTTCCTCCGGGCGCTCCGGTTTCCTCCCTCAGTCCAAAGACATGCAGGTTAGGTGGATTGGCGATTCTAAATTGGCCCTAGTGTGTGCTTGGTGTGTGGGTGTGTGGGTGTGTTTGTGTGTGTCCTGTGGTGGGTTGGCACTCTGCCCAGGATTGGTTCCTGCCTTGTGCCCTGTGTTGGCTGGGATTGGCTCCAGCAGACCCCCGTGACCCTGTGTTCGGATTCAGCGGGTTGGAAAATGGATGGATGGATGGATATTGCACAGTTGATGGATTGAAGGAAGTCCAGGTAAGACTGTGTAGCCATAGAATGGTTATGACTTTTGGGAAAAAACTGTTCTCGAGTCTGTTTGTCCTTGTTGGGATGCCCCTGTAGCGCCTCCCTGAGGACAACAACACCTCAAACAGATCAGAGCCAGGGTGGCAGCTGTCCTTGATGATATTTTTTGCTCTGCTGAGGTGTGAATGTCCATCAGGGAGGGGAGACGGCAGCCGACGATCTTCTGTGCTGCCTTTCACTACTCTCTGAAGCCTCTCCCTGTCTGCCATGGCGCAGCTGCCATACCATATAAATAACAAGCTGGTTAAGTCTGCAGATGATACCAAGCTAGGTGGACTGGCAGATAACTGAGAATCCACTGAATCATTACACTTGGGCAGATTAAATGTAATGTCAGTAACTGTAAATTATTACACGTAGAAATTCAAAACCAGAGTTGAATACACAATGGAATGACTGGAATAAGAAAGCGCACTTATGAGAAGGATTTAGTAGTCATAGTGAACTCTACATGATCAACTTCTGCTCAGAAGGCACTAAGAAGACTAACAGAATATTAGATTACGTCAGCGGTTCTCAATCTACTTTGTGAAGGCACTGTATGCATTACTACTATAGAAAAAAGGATTTCCTTTAACGTTACCTGTAGGGTAGCGTGGCTGTGATCATGTGATAGTTGTGCACTTTTTAAGTCTCTCACTTCTCTACTAACTTTCCACCGTCTGTAACAGCGGTTCTCAAACTGTGGGGAAGTAACAAAAAAGGGGGTGCGAATGTTGCCATATGTGGCGTAATTTCGTTATTCGTAGGGAAATTTTAAACTTGTAGCGGTGTATCGTCAGCAAAAAATATAGGAATACATTTTATTAGGGTTTCAAAAAAACATTAGGGGTGCGTGATTAAAACTGTTATGAAAACTCGGGTCGCAAATACTTAAAGGTTGAGAAACGCTGGATTATATAACGCCCTGGGGTGTACAGGTGGTGCAGTGGTAGTGCTGCTGCTTTGCAGTAAGGAGATTGTGGGTTCGCTTCCCAGTTCCTCCCTGTGTGGATAGCGCTTTGAGTACTGAGAAAAGCGCTATATAAATGTAATGAATTATTATTACAGTGCTACTCAAGTATTTGGTAATCGTTCAGCTTTATAATGCACTGTTGAGATCTCCACTGGAGTAATGTGTGCAGTTTTGTTCAATGGACTATAAATAACGTCACAGCATCGCTTGACAACGTCCAGAGAAGAGTGACAAGGCTGATTCAGGGTATGACTTATGAGGAAAGAATAAAAGAGCTGAACCTTTACAGTTTAAATGGAGATTAAGGGTTGACATGACTGAAGTATTGAAAATTATCAAAGAAATGAGTACAGTGGATCAAGACTGTGACTTTAAAATGAGTTCAACAAGAACATCAATTACCATGTAATATTGTGTAAAACAGGCACATTTAAAAATGGACTTGATGTTATTTTGGAGAATCTCAGTAGATAAGATGAACAATCATGCTGGTCTGAATGCAAATTCTTCTAATGTTCTAATGAATGCAGCAGTGAGGGGAGTGGGCTCTGTTATGGACTGCTGCCTTCTTAGCATCCAATACAGGTAGAAAAGGCAATGGCTCTGTAACTCAGCAATGAAATAGTAACCTCAGACAATGGATACACAGATAAATACACAGAATTAGTTCCAGGCCAGTGATTGACTTAAAAACAGCAAAGGCTAGGCCTGCTCCTGCTATTGGCTTACAGAAAAGTATGAGCTCCTGCTTCTGACATAGCATCTGGTAACCATCAGAAGTAAAGAGAACAGGGTGCTGGTAAATAATCTCACTCTTTGGGTGTGTGCAGGGTGTGTTCAAGCTGAAACTGGAGAGGCACCCATTTCTGGCTCACTACAGCTGCTTTCTCACCACTAAAAAGAGAAACCCGTCCCTCGCATACCACATACCTGCATTGCTCCTCTCAGGTTAATTCCTGTTTCAATGGCCACGTAGTAAGATGCTTGCAGAAATGTCCTTTGTAAAAGAAGAGCAAAAAACAGAAGCACAGCCAGGACGTAGGCATTGGCTAGGAACTCCTGGGATGAAATGAAGTACACCCCCAGCAGCTTGACCTGCGGAGAACAGCAGAATTTAGAAGACTTCACAGGTGCATGCTGGGCCCTGCAGGCTGTGAGATTTCAAACACTGTTTGTTTTTCATAATTATCATTATTATGGAGTAAATTCCCACATTGGTCAGACATCCTGCTGAGTCATTTTATGAAGTGAAGTGCAATGTGTGGCAGTTCTATTTTTTCATAGCTACATTGCAAAACACTTCCAGCTAATACAGTGCATCCGGAAAGTATTCCCAGCGCTTCATCACTTTTTCCACATTTTGTTATGTTACAGCCTTATTCCAAAATGGATTAAATTCATTTTTTTCCTCAGAATTCTGCACACAACACCCCATAATGACAACGTGAAAAAAGTTTGCATGAGATTTTTGCAAATTTATTAAAAATAAAAAAATTGAGAAATCCCATGTCCATAAGTATTCACAGCCTTTGCCATGAAGCTCCAAATTGAGCTCAGGTGCCTCCTGTTTCCCCTGATCATCCTTGAGATATTTCTGCAGCTTCATTGGAGTCCACCTGTGGTAAATTCAGTTGACTGGACCTGATTTGGAAAGGTACACAAATGTCTATAGAAGGTCCCACAGTGGACAGTTCATGTCAGAGCACAAACCAAGCATGAAGTCAAAGGAATTGTCTGTAGACCTCCGAGACAGGATTGTCTCGAGGCACATATCTGGGGAAGGTTACAGAAAAATTTCTGCTGCTTTGAAGGTCCCAACGAGCACAGTGGCCTCCATCATCCGTAAGTGGAAGAAGTTCGAAACCACTAGGACTCTTCCTAGAGCTGACCGGCCGTCTAAACTGAGCGATCAGGGGAGAAGGGCCTTAGTCAGGGAGGTGACCAAGAACCCGATGGTCACTCTGTCAGAGCTCCAGAGGTCCTCTGTGGAGAGAGGAGAACCTTCCAGAAGGACAACCATCTCTGCAGCAATCCACCAATCAGGCCTGTATGGTAGAGTGGACAGACAGAAGCCACTCCTTAGTAAAAGGCACATGGCAGCCCACCTGGAGTTTCTCAAAAGGCACCTGAAGGACTCTCAGACCATGAGAAAGAAAATTCTCTGGTCTGATGAGACAAAGATTGAACTCTATGGTGTGAATGCCAGGCGTCACGTTTGGAGGAAACCAGGCACCGCTCATTACCAGGAAAATACCATCCCTACAGTGAAGCATGGTGGTGGCAGCGTCATGCTGTGGGGATGTTTTTCAGCAGCAGGGACTGGGAGACTAGTCAGGATAAAGGGAAAGATGACTGCAGCAATGTACAGAGACATCCTGGATGAAAACCTGCTCCAGAGCGCTCTTGACCTCAGACTGGGGCGACGGTTCATCTTTCAGCAGGACAACGACCCTAAGCACACAGCCAAGATATCAAAGGAGTGGCTTCAGGACAACTCTGTGAATGTCCTTGAGTGGCCCAGCCAGAGCCCAGACTTGAATCTGATTGAACATCTCTGGAGAGATCTTAAAATGGCTGTGCACCGACGCTTCCCATCCAACCTGATGGAGCTTGAGAGGTGCTGCGAAGAGGAATGGGCCAAACTGGCCAAGGATAGGTGTGCCAAGCTTGTGGCATCATATTCAAAAAGACTTGAGGCTGGAATTGCTGCCAAAGGTGCATCGACAAAGTATTGAGCAAAGGCTGTGAATACTTATGGACATGGGATTTCTCAGTTTTTTTATTTTTAATAAATTTGCAAAAACCTCAAGTAAACTTTTTTCACGTTGTCATTATGGGGTGTTGTGTGCAGAATTCTGAGGAAAAAAATGAATTTAATCCATTTTGGAATAAGGCTGTAACATAACAAAATGTGGAAAAAGTGATGAAGAGCTGGGAATACTTTCTGGATGCACTGTAGCTTTACATTTACATTGTGGACATGTTGGGCCCCGACACAGAAAGTCTTCAACAACACACGTTTATTACAACCCGCACCCCTCAAGACAACATACAGTGCACAATCACCTAGGCACAGTCTCTTAGGACTCCTCTCTGCTACTTCGGCCGCCTCCAACTCCTCACTGACAAGTTCCATCCTTCTCCCACCCAACTCCAGCTCTCTGATTGAAGTGAGGCGGCCCCTTTTAATCAGTCCCTGGATGTGTCGCAGGTGGCCCCTGATTAACATCCGGCAGCACTTCCGGGTGTGTTGGAAGTGCTGAATATTCAAGTCCAGGGGCTATCCAGGCGCCCCCTGGAGGTGGCCACGGTGGAGCATAGGGTTGGATCCCCCATCTCAGTGCCCCCCCCTAGAACCCAGGGGCATTGCCCCCTTGTGGCACAGGGAAAACATTGCCTTCCTTCCAGTATTTCCGTACAATACAATACAATACAATCTACTGTATATATATAATTCACTAAGCCAGAAGACAAGTAGCCAACCATGGAAAGCACGCCGGAAGGGGCGTGGATTCACTAAGCCGACGACAAGTAAGACACCCATGGCACACGCAGGAAGGAGCCACGCCCACCAACTCTAAGACCATTGGATGTGACGACAACTCGCAGAGCCATGCCCACCAACTCGGACGCGACAACACAGAAAAAACGGCGTCATTTATATTCGTCTGTCGTAGAGGCCACATGCACCTCTGAACCATGTTGACTGTTCATAGAGGCATGTTTCACGCGGAGGTGAATCGCCATATGCAGCGTGTAAAACGGTTTGCGAGGGGTATCCCATGGGATCCTTAAAACAATCCTTTACAACTGAGGTTAAAACACAATGAAGTAAGCAGTCTTTAGAAACCAATAAGCCCTGTGCCTCTGTTTCATTAGCATCTCACCTGCTTCATCCAATGGTCTTAAAGTTGGTGGCTGGGGCTCCGTGAGTTGCTCTTGCGAGCGGGCACATGACCAGGGGGTGTGTAAGCTTAGAGAACGAGGGTGGAGGGGGGAGGGGGGAGGACCAGGTAAGAAGAGGCATGTTTGTCGTGGAACTGAATCGCTGAATGACCGTGCGACGACGGTCGGCTGTCAAAAACTGGCCAACAAATTAAACGTGTGTGCATTGTACTTACTGAAAGCAGCGTTCCGGATTTTGCAAATGTTCATTTTTTTTCCCTCCTTTTAGACAACTGTGTCTTTCCGGAAGTGTTCAGCAATCAATATATTATTTTTGAGGCGTTTGCCTACAGGACCACGTGCACTGAGCGAGCGAGAGAGACAGCGAGAGCGTGTGACACACACACACATACAGGCACGCGCGCACGCGGGAGAGAGAGCGCGCTGGACACATAGGAATAATAATACTTCGTTACATTGATATAGCGGTGTTCTCAGTATTGAAAGCGCTATCCACACAGGAAGGAACCGGGAAGCGAACACACAATCTTCCAGAGTCTCCTTACTGCAAACCAGCAACACTACTACAGCCCCACAAGGCAGTTAAAAAATACACCGGGCTTGAATTTATTTTCACTTTTGTAGATAGCATTGCTGCAATTTTACTTTTCTTGGTGGCTTATTACATTATGAATGTTTCACATGTTCATTGTTTCCCCTGTGCTTAAAAGACATTTAAAAAGTGTTTCTCAACTGTGACTACAAGTACTGACAACTGTGTCGTTCAGGAAGTGGTCACCCATCAATACATAATTATGCGGTGTATGCTACGCCGCGGGTTGGCTAGTACAATTTATTTCTGTATAGCCCAAAATCACACAAGAAGTGCCACAATGGGCTTTAACAGGCCCTGCCTCTTGGCAGCCCCCCAGCACTGACTCTCTAAGAAGAAAAAGAAAAACTCCCAAAAAAACCTTGTAGGGAAAAATGGAAGAAACCTCGGGAAAGGCAGTTCAAAGAGAGACCCCTTTCCAGGTAGGTTGGGCGTGCAGTGGGTGTCAAAAGAAGGGGGTCAATGCAATACAATACACAGAACAGAACAAATCCGCAATACAGTATAAAAATAAAAATTTTAGAAGTACGGAGCAGAATTTAACAGTAGATGATATCACATAATAAGATTTGGATATATGTAGAGTCCTGGAGACCTCATCCATCAAGCTGCCTCCCCCATTTGGCCATTCCACGGCTGAAACAGCGCTGGTCCAGCCAATCTGATGAAAGGACCCCTCTTTCTCACGATTCCTGCAGTCCTCCATCAGGGATGACTTTACCTTAGGCAGGCAAAACAACTTGACAGGTGGGCCGTGGCACCAAGTGCCACATTTGAGTACCGAGAACAGAAACAGAATAGGTGAGGGTTAGTATCAAATTCTAACTATCGTGTTACTTATGTTTTAGTGCTCATGACTAACAACAGAGATGCAGTCTGTACAGTTAATCAGCAGCTCTAGTCAGGGTGTGCTAAACTGAAGTCGTGAGTCTTCAGCCGGGATTTAAAAGCTGAGACCGATGGGGCATCTCTTATAGTAGCAGGCAGACCACTCCGCAGTTTAGGGGGTCCTGTAACTAAGAGCTCGACCTCCCGCTGTTATTTTAGTAATCCTTGGAATCCTAAACAGACCAGCATCTTGAGATCTTAATGTGCGCTCTGGTTTGTAAGTCACGATAAGTTCCGACAAGTAAGCCGGACCTTGGCCATTTAAGGCTTTATATGTTAAAAGGAGGATTTTGAAATCCGCCCTAAACTTAACCGGGAGCCAGTGTGAGGATTTAAGAACTGGAGTTATGTGTTCATATGTCCGGCATCCCTGTGGGGCAAGGTCCCTGGATATCTGTCACAACACCTATTTGCTTAGCAGACACTTTTATCCAAATCGACTTACAAAAGAGATCAACATAATCGAGTAACATCAGTCAGGGGACTGTTTGGGAACAAGCGATGACAAAATTGATTTGCACAAGTGAAAATCTCAATACAAAATGTAAGCTATTTACAATTCTCACATTTACAAAACCTAACAGACAAGAGAGTCTTCAAAAGAGAGAGTCAGAGTTTGAACGGAGGTGGGCAGCTCGTTCCACCAGCCAGGAGATGCACATGCACTGAGATTTGATATCACACAGAGGTGGCATCATCAGGAGCCGTTCATCAGCAGATCTGAGTGGTCGAGAAGGAGCGTAGGACCTCAAAAGTGTCTCCAAATGTGCAGGTGCAGAGCCACTGACTATTCTGTAGGCGTGTGACAAGGATTTGAGATTAATGCATGCCATCAAAGGAGGCCAGTGTAGTGATCTGAAGAGAGGAATGGCATTTGCCTGCTTGATGAGCTGCTGCATTTTGAATCATCTGCAGTGGCTTGGTGACACAAGTCAGCAGTTGTCCAGCCGTGACAGGACCACAGCCTGGAGCAGGGTTTGTGCTGCATACAGTGCATCCGGAAAGTATTCCCAGCGCTTCATCACTTTTTCCACATTTTGTTATGTCACAGCCTTATCCCAAAATGGATTAAATTCATTTTTTTCCTCAGAATTCTACACACAACACCCCATAATGACAACATGAAAAAAGTTTACTTGAGGTTTTTGCAAATTTATTAAAAATAAAAACACTGAGAAATCCCATGTCCATAAGTATTCACAGCCTTTGCTCAATACTTTGTCGATGCACCTTTGGCAGCAATTCCAGCCTCAAGTCTTGTTGAATATGATGCCACAAGCTTGGCACACCTATCTTTGGCCAGTTTGGCCCATTCCTCTTTGCAGCACCTCTCAAGCTCCATCACGTTGGATGGGAAGCATCGGTGCACAGCCATTTTAAGATCTCTCCAGAGATGTTCTATCGGATTCAAGTCTGGGCTCTGGCTGGGCCACTAAAGGACATTCACAGAGTTGCCCTGAAGCCACTCCTTTGATATCTTGGCTGTGTGCTTAGGGTCGTTGTCCTGCTGAAAGATGAACCGTCGCCCCAGTCTGAGGTCAACAGCGCTCTGGAGCAGGTTTTCATCCAGGATGTCTCTGTACATTGCTGCAGTCATCTTTCCCTTTATCCTGACTAGTCTCCCAGTCCCTGCCACTGAAAAACATCCCCACAGCATGATGCTGCCACCACCATGCTTCACTGTAGCGATGGTATTGGCTTGGTGATGAGCGGTGCCTGGTTTCCTCCAAACGTGACACCTGGCATTCACACCAAAGAGTTCAATCTTTGTCTCATCAGACCAGAGAATTTTCTTTCTCATGGTCTGAGAGTCCTTCAGGTGCCTTTTGGCAAACTCCAGGTGGGCTGCCATGTGCCTTTTACTAAGGAGTGGCTTCAGTCTGGCCACTCTACCATACAGGCCTGATTGGTGGATTGCTGCAGAGATGGTTGTCCTTCTGGAAGGTTCTCCTCTCTCCACAGAGGACCTCTGGAGCTCTGACAGAGTGACCATCGGGTTCTTGGTCACCTCTCTGACTAAGGCCCTTCTCCCCTGATCGTTCAGTTTAGATGTTTAGTTTAGTCCTGGTGGTTTTGAACTTCTTCCACTTACGGATGATGGAGGCCACTGTGCTCATTGGGACCTTCAAAGCAGCAGAAATTTTTCTGTAACCTTCCCCAGATTTGTGCCTCGAGACAATCCTGTCTCGGAGGTCTACAGACAATTCCTTTGACTTCATGCTTGGTTTGTGCTCTGACATGAACTGTCAACTGTGGGACCTTCTATAGACAGGTGTGTGCCTTTCCAAATCATGTCCAGTCAACTGCAGAAACATCTCAAGGATGATCAGGGGAAACAGGAGGCACCTGAGCTCAATTTTGAGCTAAATGGCAAAGCGCTCTGAATACTTATGTACATGTGCTTTCTCAATTTGTTATTTTTAATAAATTTGCAAAAACCTCAAGTAAACTTTTTTCACGTTGTCATTATGGGGTGTTGTGTGTAGAATTCTGAGGAAAAAAATGAATTTAATCCATTTTGGAATAAGGCTGTGACATAACAAAATGTGGAAAAAGTGATGAAGAGCTGGGAATACTTTCCGGATGCACTGTACTTCGTCAGATATGGTCTGATCTTGCGGAAGTTGTATAGAATGAATCTGCAAGAGCGAGAGACTCTAGCAACACGGTCCTTGAAGGACAGATGGTCATCAATTACCACCCCAAGGTTGTGTACCAACCACACTTAGACAAGTGCTGATCATAGCAGGCCTCTTTAAGGCTGAAAAGCTTCTAGCGTTCTGTCTGTGACAACCTCTGCCCTGATGGTGAGAGCACCTAACCCTGTGACAATTTACAAAAGGGACTGAAGACTGGGTGACAAGGCCTGCATGACAATATTTGAGACTTTGACACGAGAGTAGCAGACATAAACAGGTAATCCTGAGCCAGGTTGATGCCTCGATTCCCTGCTGTTGTGCTCACATGTTCTTGGTTACCAGGGTCACGCGTCTCTCATTCACAGATCTCGGCTGTGGGCCCAGCTGCACTCACTGTGCATTAAAAATGCATCCCTCTTCCAATGTACGTGCCTGTCTCGCTGCGAGATGTGCTGCTTTTAAGATCACCATCCCATCACCATTAGCAGTTCCATATTGCGCTTCTTAAAAAGATTCTATACAAATATTTACAGTCTGATACTGCCCTTCATGACACTTTATTTCAGGAACAACGTTTGGTGAAACAGGTGAAATCCTGGGCCTGGCGGAAATGTTGCAGACAGAGGGACAGACATCAAGTAGTATAAAAGACATTACTGTTATGAAATATTAAAGAAGGCAGGCGAGGCAGACCAAGATACCTGCTTCACCATTTTCCTTTTGCCTCACTAGAGATAGCCATCGCGAAGGCCAGAAAGGCATCCCACCCCACCTCCATGTTTATCCAGAGTCATGCGATTCCATTTTTGCAACTGGATCTCAGGTTGGGTATTTGGTTTCCTGCCTCAGGCAGTGCCAGGGGTGTGAGCCACTCTCTCTTTTGAATTGAACGCTAGAACATGTCTGTGCTTGGCAGGCCTTGTGTGAATTTCTCTTGGGATGTGGGCCCTGCGCGTCGTACTCAAATGCAGATTTAGCCGCTGTGCTTTGTCTCGGCTCCCACTAGGCACATTTTTTTATTCTGCTTTGCTGGCAGAAAGATCCAAGGAGAAATCGTTTTGAGTGGATGCCGTGTAGATGAGAACAAAAATCAACTCCCTTTCCACTAAATTTCAGAACCTGAGGGTATGGAGGTATTTAGGTTAAACACCCTGAAAATAAATCTTTTTTTTCAATTAGTGCCCTGAAAATTATACAAAGAGAACAACATAATTTACACCTGAAAGGTAAACCAATCGTTTTACATAACATAGAACCATTCAAGGTGTGTATCATCTTAAGGCACTTTACAGGTAAATCACTCTCACCTTGCAGGTAACCAGAAGGACGCTTGTCTTCCAGTCTCTTAGCCCAGTTAATACAAAGAATCCTAAGCACTTGTCAGAAGACCACCACCAGGTCCACTTTCTTTTTAATGCACATTAATTTCTTGTTTTAAACTCCAGAAATGAATTGAACAAAACCAAAGTTGACACCTTTCATATACAAGTGAATAAGATGCTTGGAATCCGTCCGCAGGTGAGGAGGAGAACAGCACGGACAACACAATACAACAAATGGCTCTGTGGAAAATGATATTCTACAAAACGAATGATCCACACATAAAGAAAACCAAAAACTGAAGACGGGAAACACTCAGGGCTTTACTGGACATCCCCAGGTGACACCAACACTTACCGGAGGAAGGAAGGTCTTGTTCTCTTTGCCAAGATGGTGAACAATTCCAGAAATACAAAGGGGACCAGCAAAACCTAGGAGATCAGCCAGAAAGCGAAATGTGATGCTGAGAACAAGAGGTCTTCCAAACGCATAGCGCAGGGCACACCAGATGGATTTGGATCCCTGGGGGTAAGCAGAGGCCTTGGTCTGCCAATAGGGAAGAGAAAAAGGGACACTATCAGGGGGAATAAAGGTAAGAAAGGAGAATAATAAAGAAATAAAATGTATTATGATTATTCTTATTATTAAAAATACAATGAGGACAGGTTCTCCATGTTTGCTGTTTGACAAGTGCACAGAATGCAATTTACCAAAAATGTATGCAAGGTGCAACACAACCTTTTTTTATGTACATTTTAGTCTGCTTTAAAGTTACATTTTTTATTAACTAAATTAAACATTTGAGTGGGGGTTAAATCTTATTTTACTTTTTTTTGTTTTGTATTTTTCCTTTGTTCTTGCAGTATTTAATTCAAGGTAAATGGTTAGATTGGCTGCGGTGGGTTGGCACCCTGCCCAGGATTGGTTCCTGCCTTGTGCCCTGTGTTGGCTGGGATTGGCTCCAGCAGACCCCCGTGACCCTGTGTTTGGATTCAGCAGGTTGGAAAATGGATGGATGGATGGTTAGATTGGTGGCACGGTGGCACAGTGGGTAGCGCTGCTGCCTCGCAGTTGGGAGACCTGGGGACCTGGGTGAGCTTCCCGGGTCATCCCTGTGTGGAGTTTGCATGTTCTCCCCGTGTCTGCGTGGGTTTCCTCCCACAGTCTACAGACATGCAGGTTAGGTGGATTGGCGATTCTAAATTGACTCTAGTGTGTACTTGGTGTGTGGGTGTGTTTGTGTGTGTCCTGCAGTGGGTTGGCACCCTGCCCGGGATTGGTTCCTGCCTTGTGCCCTGTGTTGGCTGGGATTGGCTCCAGCAGACCCCCATGACCCTGTGTTCGGATTCAGCGGGCTGGAAAATGGATGGTTAGATTGGGTGGGTTACTATTTTATGGTTGATTAGTAGAACATAATTATAATGTCCATCCATCCATCCATCCATCCACCCGCTGAATCCGAACACAGGGTCATGGGGGTCTGCTGGAGCCAATCCCAGCCAACACAGGGCACAAGGCAGGGAACCAATCCTGGGCAGGGTGCCAACCCACCGCAGGACACATACAAACACACCCACACACCAAGCACACACTAGGGCCAATTTAGAATCGCCAGTCCACCTAACTTGCATGTCTTTGGACTGTGGGAGGAAACCGGAGCGCCCGGAGGAAACCCACGCAGACACGGGGAGAACATGCAAACTCCACGCAGGGAGGACCCGGGAAGCGAACCCGGGTCCCCAGGTCTCCCAACTGTGAGGCAGCAGCGCTACCCACTGCGCCACCGTGCCGCCTTATTATAATGTTCTCATTTTAAAAAATACAATGTACAAAAAAAGAAAAAAAGGGAAATAAATAAAAATGAAATATTAGAACTTGGGCGGCACGGTGGCGCAGTGGGTAGTGCTGCTGCCTCACAGTTAGGAGACCCTGGGTTCGCTTCCCAGGTCCTCCCTGTGTGGAGTTTGCATGTTCTCCCCGTGTCTGCATTGGGTTTCCTCCCACAGTCCAAACACATGCAGGTTAGGTGCATTGGTGATTCTAAATTGTCCCTAGTGTGTGCTTGGTGTGTGTGTGTGTGCCCTGCGGTGGGCTTGCGCCCCACCCGGGGTTTGTTTCCTGCCTTGCACCATGTGTTGGCTGGGATTGGCTCCAGCAGACCCCCGTGACCCTGTAGTTAGGATATAGCAGGTTGGATAACGGATGGATAGACATTAGAACTTACATATTTTGGGCTAAATCTGAAAAATTATTTAATGAATTGACCGACCTGTCGCTATGTGAATTTTGCGATAATTCGTTTACTCTTGATTTATCCTTTCAAATAGTGTTCAGGCTCAGTACTATTGAGCCATGCGCCAAAACACAGGACACACTGACCAAAAAGCCACATTTCTTCATTCTTTGGCACAATTAACACACCAGAGTCCATTTTACAAATCTGCTGTTTATTTTGGTTCAATGCTAAGTATACCAAAAATGAAACATCATTTCAAATATCTGCATGTTCTCGTTAGTTTCTCTGGCCTAAAGCACTTCATCCAGGACTGTGGTTTTCCTACACATCTCCTTCTAAATGAAAAGCATGAATGTAGGTGTGACAATAAATATAAACTTCAACTTAAGGGTGTCTTCTATTAGATTAGACAGATCGGGTAAACTTTATTAATCCCGTGGGGATATTCAGATGTACACAGAAGCAGAAACATAGAAAACAAGGATACGGACTCACAGGACAAATAATAAAGCTAATCAATCCATATAATAAATAAATGAATGAATGAACTGCGGTGGGCTGGCGCCCTGCCCGGGGTTTGTTTCCTGCCTTGCACCCTGTGCTGGCTGGGATTGGCTCCAGCAGACTGTAGTTAGGATATAGTGGGTTGGATAATGGATGGATGGATGTATATTGTGTAGATATTTCAAAATGAACTTAACAAGTACATTGGGAGGAAGCACTGAACTGTCTGAGTGAAGTGCGCAGAAATGACCCCCGGAGGCACTTCTTCGCACACCGTTATGAAATGAGCCTGTGACTACCAGTGCTTGAAGGGAATGCCTCCTGGATGGGATTTTTCAGGATGGCACCATCCTCTTTTCCACATTAGCTTCTAGTGGGTCCAGGTTTCACCCAGTGTTTCAGCAGGCTTTCCTGATATGTTTGTTCAGGCATTGTGTTCAATCAGTTGATAAAACATATGTTTCAATAATTAGCTCTGTCTGTGCTTTCCTGTATCTAGCTTATTCTAAACACTTAGTGCCATGCCACCAATTTAAATTCATCCATTTCAGTTTTTAAATCTATACATATTAAAGGCAAAGCCCTCACTGACTCCTCACTAATTCTCCCACTTTCCATACAGGTGGGAAGCTGAAATTTCGTGTGCTCATTCCTTGCAGTGTCCTTACAAAAATTAAGTATGTTTCATGTCCTATTGCAACACCTTTGATGGACGGCCGGCAACTTATCCCAGCCGACACATCCGGGCCGCTAGATGGCAACTTCCCTGCAGCATAGAAGTATCCAGGATTCCCGCAGGGCACCATGGGAGATGGAGTTCGGTTTGACAGCCCTGTTGGGGACCCTGGGGGCCACCGTGGGACCCTGCAGGAAGACAAGGGGATTTTTATTTCCTGTATAGCCCGGAAGTACTCCCAAGTCACGGGGACGAAAGAACTGAAGTACTTCTGGGCTTAAGAAAAATGTAACTCTTTATCTGACCTGGAAGTGCTATGGAATAACGTGGACTGAAGGACAGGAGCACTTCCAGGTCAAGGACTATTTAAAGGACTGTGGGAAACCCAGCAGGAGAGCCGGAGTTGGGAGGAAGAGTGACCGAGCTGCTGAGTGGAGAGGAGGATTATTGTTGATTATTATTGTGGAGGTGCTTTGTGCACATTATTGTAATAATAAAAATATTACTGGGACTTTTACCTGGTGTCGGACATGTTGTCTGTGGGTTTTACGGGGCAACAACGACCCCTAGTGGGGGGAAATCGGTGTACCCCCTAAATTGTATATATAGACAGGGGAAACCCCTCTTCCCTATTTCCCTATTTCTGCGACTTCCAATATATGTAGGAAGCCCAAATTTCCCATGCTCATCCTTTACACTGTACTTACAAACGTTAAGTAACAAACTTTCGAAAATAACGTCTTCTTTTTGGCGGTTCTCACCATTATGCCGTAAGGAACTTTCGGAACTGACCTCTCCTTTTGGTGGTTTCATTCCTCATTTCCGTTAACAGACGATTTATTTCACGGCAGAGACACACAATGGCCGCCCCCGGCCCCCCTTCCTTTTTCCGCACACCTACCACGTGGTCGGCTCCCTGCCTGTTTACATTAATGACATCTCGTGCTCAGGTGCCTCCTCACTCGCTCATCACTCATGCTCACTGCTCCCTTCTTCTTTACTTCACCGCTTCAAGCCTGTTATCGTTGCTTCACGTCTTCCTGCTGGTGACTCGTTTACAAAGAGATCCTTACATCCTAAAACGGGCATTTCTCATACACAACATTTACAATCATAAATGAAACTCTTTACAATCATCAAATTCACTCTCAGTATTAAAATAAGCCTACGATAAGCACATTGACAACTATGTTACGTTATTTTTCAAATGTTTCCTTTTCTGTTTCATAACTTCTTTAATACACTTCTTCTCCACTGTGAAGCAGGTATTTTGCTAGTACTATTATAAACACAAGTCCACATTTACAGTGAGGAGTGAAAAGACCTGATAAAATGTGTGGTACCTGGATGGTGGTGATACCCAGCCGGGCTGCCCGAGAAGACCGGAGGAAGGCTGGAGCCCTGGAGCTGGGAAGCTCGACCCTGTAGGGGCCCGTGGTCACCACCAGGGGGCACCCCAATACCAGTAGGATCCTGGACCTCAGCACTTCCGCCACACCTAGAAGTGCTGGGTGGAAGAAAAGAGGGGACACCCGGAGTGCTTCCGGGGATACAGCCGGCACTTCTGCCACACTGGGGCGTGTCGGTGGGAGATTGCTGGGGACACACCTGGAGCACATCTGGGTGCTTATTTAAAGGGGCCGCCTCCCTTCAGAGGAGGACTTGAGTTGGGAGAGCAGAAGGACGAATTCTCTGGAGAAGGATGCGGCCTGAAGGCATTGTTGATTGGCCTGGACTGTGGGGTATTGGGGGCTTGTGAGTAAGTTGTAAATATGGAGAGCCTCGATAAATGTGTGTGGGGTAAATCTAACGTGTCTGCCTGTCTGTGTCCGGGTCATATTCCACAAATGTTAATTGACCGTTTCTGAGTATGGTGCCTGCATCTTCATTACAATGCGCTCTTCATTTGCTTTATGATTATTCTACAGGAGACTAGCAAAAGGTAGGCTTTAATTTGATTTAATTTGTCATTTGATTTGCCATTTCATTTCAATGGAAATAAATTAAATCTTCCGTTAATCAACATTTAATTGTAGTTACAACAAGTGGAGCACAGCCAGCTAATAAGTCAAAGAATAAATTGTTTTTTTATGCAAAAACTTGGTGCCATTAATAAGCTGTGTTGTATGTATGGCAACGTGCTGCATGTTGATCAGCATGGGATAGTAAGAATTCCATTGTGCTCTGTACATGTGACAATAATAAGCTTACAAAAATAATAATAAAAAAACAAGAAGTGTCTGAAATACTTGGTGTAGCTGAGATGGACTACTGCTGCATGTCCTCTCTATGACACATTAGCAAAGGGGGACATTCCAAGGGGCAGCATAAAGAAGAGGGACGCCTCACGCCTGGACAAACTGGTAAGGAAGGCAGGCTCTAACGTAGGCCTGGAGCTGGACAGTCTGACATCCGTGGCAGAGCGACGGGCGCTGAGCAGACTCCTGTCAGTCATGGAGAGTCCACTGCATCCACTGAACAGGATCATCTCCAGACAGAGGAGCAGCTTCAGCGACAGACTGCTGTCACCGTCCTGCTCCACTGACAGACTGAGGAGATCGGTCCTCCACCACACTATGTGACTCTTCAATTCCACCGGGGGGATAAATGTTAACATTATACAAAGTTATTGTCTGTCTGTATACCTGCATTGTTATCACTCTTTAATTTAATATTGTTATTATCAGTATGCTGCTGCTGGAGTATGTGAATTTAATAAAGTATCTATCTATCTATCTATCTATCTATCTATCTATCTATCTATCTATCTATCTATCTATCTATCTATCTATCTATCTATCTATCTATCTATCTATCTATCTATCTATCTATCTATCTATCTATCTATCTATCTATCTATCTATCTATCTTATAGTGCCTGTCATTCTATCTATCTATCTATCTATCTATCTATCTATCTATCTATCTATCTATCTATCTATCTATCTATCTATCTATCTATCTATCTATCTATCTATCTATCTATCTTATAGTGCCTGTCATTCTATCTATCTATCTATCTATCTATCTATCTATCTATCTATCTATCTATCTATCTATCTATCTATCTATCTATCTATCTATCTATCTATCTATCTATCTATCTATCTATCTATCTATCTATCTATCTATCTATCTATCCATCCATTCACACAATGAATAACTAAGGAGCTGTGTGTCAAGAAATGCTACTGCAGATCCATCATACCAATAGCAATAAACCTTTATAGTGCCTCACTCTGACTGCTCTCTTATCTTTAGCCAAGTGTGAAGTTTCATTTCTTTTTAGTTTGTTTCAGGTTTTTTTGTCTTATTTGTAGTAATTCTTTCGCTGATGACATTGTGATCTATAGCGAGAGCAGGGAGCAGGTTGAGGAGGGAAGTGTGACAGTGGTGAGGTCTGCGGTAGGAGTGACGGAGGTGGGATTACATCAGGGATCGACTCTGAGCCCTTTTTTATTTGCAGTGGTGATGGACAGGTTGACAGAGGACATTAGACAGGAGTCCCCGTGGACTGTGATGTTTGCTGATGACATTGTGATCTGTAGCCATAGTAGGGAGCAGGTGGAGGAGACCCTGGAGAGGTGGAAATCTGCTCTGGAGAGGAGAGGAATGAAGGTCAGTAGGACCACCAGGACAGAATACATGTGTGTGAATGAGAGGGAGGTCAGTGGAATGGTGAGGATGAGGGGAGTAGAGTTGGTGAAGGTGGAGGAGTTTAAATACTTGGGATCAACAGTACAGAGTAATGGGGATTGTGGAAGAGAAATGAAGATGAGAATTCAGGCAGGGTGGAGTGGGTGATGAAGAGTGTCAGGAATGATTTGTGACAGACGGGTATCAGCAAGAGTGAAAGGGAAGGTCTACAGGACGGTAGTGAGACCAGCTATGTTATATGGGCTGGAGACGGTGGCACAGGAGACAGAGCTTGAGGTGACAGAGTTGAAGATGCTAAGATTTGCATTGGGTGTGATGAGGATGGACAGGATTAGAAATGAGGACATTAGAGGGTCAGCTCAGGTTGGAAGGTTGGAAGACAAAGTCAGAGAGGTGAGATGGCGTTGGTTTGTACATGTGCAGAGGACAGGTGCTGGGTATATTGGGAGAAGTATGTTAAAGATAGAGCTGCCAGGCAAGAGGAAAAGAGGAAGGCCTAAGAGGAGGTTTATGGATGTGGTGAGAGGACATGCAGGTGATGGGGGTGACAGAACAAGATGACGAGGACAGAAAGAGATGGAAGAAGATGATCCGCTGTGGCGACCCCTAACGGGAGCAGCTGAAAGAAGATTTGAGAGGGGCTTTTGTTGTCCGTTATATTTCTTTCGCTTCTGTTAAAGGAATATCCCCCCTTGCGACAAACATAATCCTCTCTATCTATTGAGCTTGAAACCTTTGAACTTTAAAAGCTCAAACGACTGAAATTCACAAAAATCTGTCTTTCTTACAGTAAATGTGTAACCCAAATTTTTCTACATTTCTGAGAAGTGGTTTGGCTGTTGTCAGAATGAGTTTTAAAAAACTTTGAACTTTAAAAGCTCCAAGCTGAATGGTTGTCCATCTATCCATTTTCCAACCCGCCGAATCCTAACTACAGGGTCACGGGGGTCTGCTGGAGCCAATCCCAGCCAACACAGGGCACAAGGCAGGAACCAATCCCGGGCAGGGTGCCAACCCACTGCAGGACGCACACCCGCACACCAAGCACACACTAGGGCCAATTTAGAATCGCCAATCCACCTAACCTGCATGTCTTTGAACTGTGGGAGGAAACCCACGCAGACACGGGGAGAACATGCAAACTCCACACAGGGAGGACCCGGGAAGCAAACCCAGGTCCCCAGGTCTCCCAACTACGAGGCAGCAGCGCTACCCACTGTGCCACTATGCCGCTCCTGAATGGTTGTAATTCACCAAAAACATAATCAGCACTGAGATTAATGAGTGGAATTTATTGACCTGAATCGTCCATTTTTTTCTCAAGTTATAACAGCCAAAAAATGTTTAACACAAACACATAGACACAGGGGCACAACACCCTTCCAAAAATGTTCAAAGAATATTCTAGGCACATCAAAACATGTTTATTCTGTTAAACTCCTAAAGTAGATTTTTGTTTCATAAAACAATTTTTCTACATACAGTATGTAAACCATAGACTCCTTTTCCTGAGAAGGCTAAAGAGCTTTGGGTTGAGAACCAAAACACTACTGAACTTCTACTGATGCCCTATTGAAAGTATCTCGACTGGATGCATCACAGTGTGCCAGGATCGCCAACTCCTCCAAAGCTCTGTTTGTACAGCTACTAAAATAATTGGGGCTGACCTTCCAGAGCTTCTCACCATCTACTCAACCAGATCTCTGAGGAGAGCTCAATCCATCACCTCTGATGACAGCCATCCCAGCTCATCCACTGCTTTCACTTTTGCCTTCTGGAAAGTTCTACTGGTGCCTCACCGCTCACTCCACCCTCTGCGTGGACAGCTTCTTCCCCCAGGCCAGGTGAAGTCACTGAACTCCCAGTAACCTGATCCTACCTGCCCTGCACTGTGTACTTTTACACACCTGCTGGTTTATGTGAAATTGTGCTGTGTGTTACAGTTTTTTATCAGTTATTTACTTTCTTATTTCATTTTTTCATTCTTATTTACTGTATTTATTTATTTATCTTCAGCTACTCTTATTGATTTACTGTATTTATTTATACATTACTAGAATTGTGGCACAAGAATTTCTGCTCTTGCAGTGTATGAGACAATAAAAATCTCTAATACTAATCATACAAACAGTAAGAAGGCAGCGGCTCTATAATAGAATCCCCAAAACAGACGACAGCGACATCGATCCTTAAGGGCCCATTCACACTTGAGTGTTGTACATTTTAAGATTCTTAATGGTGTTTTTCAGGCACTTTTAAAGAAGGGTTTTACATGGAAGGTAGGACTGACACAATTCCCTGCCGTGATTTTGTGGTTTGTGAGGCAATTGTTGTGTCTCCAGAATGTCTTCTGTGACTTTAGTGCTTTTAATTCTGGTGCCCTCAGTAGTGATGAGGAGGTGCTGTCAGCATCCGTTCACCCAATTCTGTAGCAAATGGAAGTCGAGAGGACTTTTCTGGCAACTCAGGCAGCATGCTGAAAAATTCCAGTATTCCAAACAGATGTTGATAAGCAGGTGAGTACAGCAATGTGTGCAGTTCACGTTACATTTTTTAATGTTAAATCCTGCTAGGCTGATGTCACAGTTTCAGCTTGGGGCTGTATAGAATCATGAAAAGGTATAATGCACTATTTAATACATGCTTAATCTTTGGAACATATAGAAAGATTCATATCTCTCAAAAATCTTCCATGAGCTTATTCTTTTACTGACATACAGTGCATCCGGAAAGTATTCCCAGCGCATCACTTTTTCCACATTTTGTTATGTTACAGCCTTATTCCAAAATGGATTAAATTCATTTTTTTCCTCAGAATTCTACACACAACACCCCATAATGACAACTTGAAAAAAGTTTACTTGAGGTTTTTGCAAATTTATTAAAAAATAAAAAAAATTGAGAAAGCACATGTCCATAAGTATTCACAGCCTTTGCCATGAAGCTCAGAATTGAGCTCAGGTGCCTCCTGTTTGCCCTGATCATCCTTGAGATGTTTCTACAGCTTAATTGGAGTCCACCTGTGGTAAATTCAGTTGACTGGACATGATTTGGAAAGGCACACACCTGTCTATAGAAGGTCCCACAGTTGACAGTTCATGTCAGAGCACAAACCAAGCATGAAGTCAAAGGAATTGTCTATAGACCTCCGAGACAGGATTGTCTCGAGGCACAAATCCTGGGAAGTTTACAGAAAAATTTCTGCTGCTTTGAAGGTCCCAATGAGCACAGTGGCCTCCATCATCCGTAAGTGGAAGAAGTTCGAAACCACCAGGACTCTTCCTAGAGCTGGCCGGCCATCTAAACTGAGCGATCGGGGGAGAAGGGCCCTAGTCAGGGAGGTGACCAAGAACCTGATGGTCACTTTGTCACAGCTCCAGAGGTCCTCTGTGGAGAGAGGAGAATCTTCCAGAAGGACAACCATCTCTGCAGCAATCTACCAATCAGGCCTGTATGGTAGAGTGGCCAGACGGAAGCCACTCCTTAGTAAAAGGCACATGGCAGCCCGCCTGGAGTTTGCCAAAAGGCACCTGAAGGACTCTCAGACCATGAGAAGAAAAATTCTCTGATCTGATGAGACAAAGATTGAACTCTTTGGTGTGAATGCCACGCGTCACGTTTGGAGGAAACCAGGCACCGCTCATCACCAGGCCAATACCATCCCTACAGTGAAGCATGGTGGTGGCAGCATGAGGATGAGGACTGGGAGACTAGTCAGGATAAAGGGAAAGATGACTGCAGCAATGTACAGAGACATCCTGGATGAAAACCTGCTCCAGAGCGCTCTTGACCTCAGACTGGGGCGACGGTTCATCTTTCAGCAGGACAACGACCCTAAGCACACAGCCAAGATATCAAAGGAGTGGCTTCAGGACAACTCTGTGAATGTCCTTGAGTGGCCCAGCCAGAGCCCAGACTTGAACATCTCTGGAGAGATCTTAAAATGGCTGTGCACCGACGCTTCCCATCCAACCTGATGGAGCTTGAGAGGTGCTGCAAAGAGGAATGGGCCAAATTGGCCAAGGATAGGTGTGCCAAGCTTGTGGCATCATATTGAAAAAGACTTGAGGCTGGAATTGCTGCCAAAGGGGCATCGACAAAGTATTGAGCAAAGGCTGTGAATACTGATGGACATGGGATTTCTCAGTTTGTTTATTTTTAATAAATTTGCAAAAATCTCAAGTAAACTTTTTTCACGTTGTCATTATGGGGTGTTGTGTGTAGAATTCTGAGGAAAAAAATGAATTTAATCCATTTTGGAATAAGGCTGTAACAGAACAAAATGTGGAAAAAGTGATGCGCTGTGAATACTTTCTGGATGCACTATATATGGATGGAGAATTCTGAATGTTCTGATAAGTTCAGACTTTTGTAAAAGGAGCCTGTCATACCAGAAATAAAAACCTGGACACTGACACAAATAGATGAACATACACAGGCTTGGTCTGCAATAGAATTGAAATTCTTCTTTATATTCCTTGCTTTGTAGCCCATTAAATACAAGTTATCGCCAATATACTAACAACCCAATTGTCCTTCATTCACTCAGAATATGGAACCAATGGAGGAAGCACTTCAAGTTAGAGAAGCTTTTATCAGTGGCACCTCTACATATGATTAAATCATTTAGAGATTTCTCTCTATTATAAAAAAAAAAATCTTGGCAGGGAGACCAGGGAGATGAGACGTGATCTTCTCGTAAGACATCTGACGTCCCACGAGAGACACTTTAATGTCACGTGAGACAAGGCAGTGAGACAGAAGGACAGCTGCTGTACAGACTTTTAAATGTGGCTCTGAGGCTAAGGATCTGCACTGGTATCCCGAAGGTTGAATCCCTATCACTGCCAAAAGAGATCCTACTCTGCTGGGCCCTTCAGCAAGGCCCTTAACCTTAAATTGCTCTGGGGCGCTGTACAATGGCTGACCCTGCGCTCTGACCCCAAGGGGTATGCGAAAAACCAAGTAATTTCCTTTGGGATTAATAAAGTATAATAAAATAAAAAAAAAAATGATCGACACGCAGCGCGACAAGCAGAACACACACACACACCACTTGGCAACAGGAGAGCAAAGCCAGCAGCTGATCCGTCCGCATCTCCTTAGCGTGCGTTCAGCCCACCACCCTTTCACAATGTGAGTGGGAGAGACGCAAAGTGGAAAAAGGACAGCTGCTGTACAGGCTTTTAAATGATCGGCAAGCAGAACACGCAACTCGCCATTACCAGTAGAAAGCCAGCAGTTGATCCGTTCACATCTACTTAGTGTGTGTTTATCCCCCCACAACGTGAGCAGCGTTATACGTCTCGCGAGAAAGAGATTTAAAATAAATACAAATATTGTTTTTACAAAAGTTTTAAAGTAAAAGTGAAAATAATGCATGTGTAACAATTCCCATGAAAATGACAATCTTTTTAAATTGTTTATCTGGTAAACCAAACCCGGGGGTGGGCGAGCGAAGTGAGCAGGGGGCGTAGCCCCATAGTTTATATAAATGATGTCTTTGCATCCTATAAACAATTACACTCCAAATTTAATCTCCCATTAACACAATTTTTCCACTGTCTCCACATTAGAAACTTTGCTAAATGAAATCTGCCCAGTTTTCCTCACCTCCCACCTCTTTCTGTTCCAGAAGAGATATTGATCAGTCTTGGGGACAGCATTTCAATAATATATAAAAATATTTTAAGGTCCCTTCCTTTTAAAGATCCCAGAGTTCAGTGGGAAAAGGATCTCTGACTCAACATTTCAGAAACGGAGTGGAAGGCGGCCACGCACAGAATTCACATGAGGTCCATATGTGCAACACATTCAATTATTCAACTGAAAATCTTATATATTGAGCGCATCTGTCCCATTTGAAATTGTCCAAGATGTTTCCAGGGCAAAATCCAACCTGTGAACGTTGCAATCGAGCTCCAGCCTCACTGGGCCGCATGTTTAAGGTGGCATGTACCAAATTAACAACATTCTGGAGCAAAATCTTTACATGAATCTCAGACAGCCTTGGGGTCCCAATCCCTCCTAACCTATTAACAGTTGTGTGTGTGGTGGGCTCACTGAGGGGCTTAAAGAGGAGAAAGACAAACAGACTCTCATGGCCTTCACTTCACTATTGGCACATAGACTTGTCTTACTCAAATGGAAGAATCCTAACCAGGTAACTGATGTAATATACTACTTGAAATTGGAAAAAATCTAATGCTCACTTACAGGATCTGTGCGAAACATTTTTTAAACCTGGCTAAACCTAATCAATAACATTTTAGAATAACCATTTATATTGCGCTGCGGTGGGTTGGCACCCTGCACGGGATTGGTTCCTGCCTTGTGCCCTGAGTTGCCTGGGATTGGCTCCAGCAGACCCCCGTGGCCCTGTGTTCGGATTCAGTTAGGTTAGAAAATGGATGGATGGATGGATTTATATTGCAGGAAAAGACTCCTTTCTCTCTTTACCACTTGTAACAGTTTGGGTTGTTGGCATTCCTCTCTTTCTCATGGGTGAGGTTTGATTTGATTTCAGTTTTGTTAAGTTGGACTTCCTTGTATGGAATGTCATATGCTTTTAATAAATTCAACTAAAGATAAAAAAACAGAAAACAGAAATATCACAGTTGACATTTCTTGATTAACATACAAGATCCAGGGCTGAGGGCTGTCCTCTTTCCTTGCTTGACAGTTTAGTGACTCGCTGACTTTGAACATCCATCCATCCATCCATTATCCAACCTGCTATATCCTAACTACAGGGTCACAAGGGTCTGCTGGAGCCAATCCCAGTCAACACAAGGCACAAGGCAGGAAACAAACCCCGGGCAGGGCGCCAGCCCACCACAGGGTGCTTACACATACACACACACCCACATACCCACGACAATTTAGAATTGCCAATTTGCCTAACCTGCATGTCTTTGGACTGTGGGAGGAAACTGGAGTACCCGGAGGAAACCCACGCAGACACGGGGAGAACATGCAAACTGGGAAGTGAACCTGGGTCTCCTAACTGCGAGGCAGCAGCGCTACCCACTGCGCCACCGTGCCGCCTGACTTTGAACAAGTTTACAGAAATGCTCCAAATGCTCTTTTGATTTAATACGCACTACCATTCATTTTACTGGAGGAAGTGTCTGGCTGAAATCACCGAAAATAACTTCTTCTGACAGGAGTTTTCTCTACTGCTCCCTGCTAAAACGCTTAGGCATGAACAGTGTCATTGAAAATAAGGGCAGACAGCTTAACACGTGGTTTAAGAGTGTTCGAGTCGAGTTTTAAAACTGTACAGAAAACACTGAGATGTGAATATGCCCAAAGGGTTGCATTCTAAACCAATTCTTGCCGTTAATCAGACATGTCACTTAATCAGGTAGCTCGTTTCTGTACTCAAACGTCAGCATTTGAAACTCCTGACAGATGCCTTTGTTAAGCTGTACTTGAGTTTTTCGCAGTCCAACATGTGCACTCAACAGAGGAGTCTGTCTTGTCTCAAAACTGAGAGAATCTAAGATAGCCTGGTGAGATTTCACCCTTTGTAGTGCCCATTAAACACCACTTTTAATTCTATTCATTAGATATGGGAGTTTGGCAAGACTGGCAGGAAAATATGACAAGTGTACCCACTTTGATCAGAACAAAACGTAACTGCAATCTAACAAAGGTGTATATCTTGTCTTAAAACTGTGTAACCTATTTGTATGCTCGTTGAAAATGTGGAATGTGATTTTTTTTAAATGATTCATTTTAATGAGACCACTCAATGTATATATCTTGTAGGATACTGTTTTCTTCTCAGCAAAGAATAAATTCAGGCGAATAAGCAGCCAGTCGATTACACTGCACAACAACGTTTTTGCTTCTTGAACACTGTTGGGTGTTTCTTATAGATTTTTGGGTGCTGATCATGAATATCAATTCGTGAATTTCCCCTTGGGATTAATAAAGTATCTATCTATCTATCTATCTATCTATCTATCTATCTATCTATCTATCTATCTATCTATCTATCTATCTATCTATCTATCTATCTATCTATCTATCTATCTATCTATCTATCTATCTATCTATCATATAGTGCCTTTCACTCTATCTATCTATCTATCTATCTATCTATCTATCTATCTATCTATCTATCTATCTATCTATCTATCTATCTATCTATCTATCTATCATATAGTGCCTTTCACTCTATCTATCTATCTATCTATCTATCTATCTATCTATCTATCTATCTATCTATCTATCTATCTATCTATCTATCTATCTATCATATAGTGCCTTTCACTCTATCTATCTATCTATCTATCTATCTATCTATCTATCTATCTATCTATCTATCTATCTATCTATCTATCTATCTATCTATCTATCTATCTATCTATCTATCTATCTATCACATCACATACCATTTCTTCTATTTTTTCTTCTATTTGTATCCAAACATTTTCGCTCTCGTAAGTGACTTATCAACAACGGTTTGTGCAGCCTGGGCATGTCCAGCCATGGAATCAGGCCAGGTTGGAAGCTGTTCTGTGGAAGTTGACATCCTGGGCAGGTCTGAAGGAGCTTGACGCTGTCTCACATGCTATAAAGGTGGCTGGCATACACCGATCCTGCTCATTTGGTTAATCTAGATAGTCAGTGTGTATGTAGAGTATCAGTACAGTAAAGTAAAGTATCTGTAGCAGTATAACAGTAAGTAAGCTTGATGCTATAGACCAGCGGTTCTCAAACTGTGGGGCGCGAATGTTGCCATTCGTAGGAAAATTTGAAACTTGTAGTGGCGTATCGGCAGCAAAAAATATAAGAATAAATTTTATTAGGGTTTCAAAAAAACGTTAGGGCAGCAACTGTTATGAAAACTCGGGTCACAAATACTTAAAGGTTGAGAAACGCTGCTATAGATGTTTTGGTGTCGGGCGATATGTCTCGTCAATGTTGTAACAGCCGCAATACATTCTGCTATACCTGTGGCGAATATACACTTGCGCCTCAGAGACGTTGGATGACTGCTCTTGTGAAGAAAGCTTGTCATCTGTATTTTGGCTGCAAAATTGGTGATCAAGACAAGGAATGGGCGCCTCACATTTGCTGGGCGACATGTGCTGTCAGTCTGAGAGCCTGGCTCAGAGACACTTGAAAGACGATGCCGTTCGCTGTTCCGATGATATGGCGAGAACAGAAAGACCATGTGACAGACTGTTACTTCTGTTTGAATGATGTGCCAAAAACAAGAAGTCAATTGAATCTCCTAATCTGCTTTCAGCAATGAGACCCATTCCAATTTCCGAAACCACCAGAGGATTAGACCTTAGATGAACCAACTGCAATGCAGGGTACTGACAGTGACACTGACCCGGATTTTGACCCGTGCTCATCATGCGATCCACATCTGATAACACAGTCCGAATTGAACGATTTGGTCAGAGATTTGGGTCTGTCAAAAGCAAAAGCCAAGCTGCTGGGTTCGAGACTGCAGGAATGGTGTTTGCTGCCACCAGGTATGAAACTCTCTGTGTTTTGAGGCCGACATCATGATTTAACCAAATTTTTTGCGCAAGTCGACAGTCTCTATTTCTCTTGTGACATTGAAGGATTGTTCTCGGCCTTGAGTTGTGATCACAACAGAATAGTGGCGTCTCTTCATTGATTCGTCAATGTTAAGCCTGAAAGCTGTTCTGCTGCACAATGGCAACGTTTATCCTTCAGTACCTGTTGGCTATGCAGCACACATGAAAGAAACGTATGAGAATATGGAACTGTGGCTGAAGCACGTCCAGTATAGCAGGTACAACTGGAGTATCTGTGGAGATCTTCAAGTCGTTGCTCTGTTACTAGGACTGCAGCTCAGCTATACAAAGTACTGTTGTCTCATCTGTGCCAAAGAGTCACACTATTCTCAACAGAACTGGCCACTCCGTAAAAAGTTAGTTCCAGGACAGAAAAATGTGGCACATGAATCGCTTGTCGACCCGGCAGATATTTTTACCTCCTCTTCCCATAAAACATGAAGAATTTTGTGAAAGCACTGAACAAGGAAGGTGAAGGTTTTCGTTATTTAAGTCAGATGTTCCCAAGAATAACTGACACTAAGATCAAAGAGGGCATTTTTGTCGGCCCCCAGATCAGACATGTTACGAGTGTCAAGTGGTTCGAAGATCTGTTAGTCGGGTCTGGAAAGCCTTCAAAGACGTTGTTGACAATTTTCTGGGTGATTACAGAGCCCCAAACTCCATTCAGATGGTAGACAAACTTCTCAAAGCATACAAGACAATGAAGTGCAACATGTCACTCAAGATTCATTTCCTCCACTTACACTTGGACTCATTCCCCGCAAATCTCGGTGCTGTCAGTGACGAACATGGTGAAAGGTTTCACCAGGACATTACTACGATGGAGAGACGATACCAGGGCAACTGGAATCTGTCAATGCTTGCTGACTACTGTTGGACACTGCAGCGTGGTGCACTAGACATTGAATACAAAAGAAAATCAGGAGCAAAACACTTTGAATTCTATTGAATTTAATAGCTTATGCGAAACATAAACAGGACTAAATACGTTACTGTCAGTAAACATATAAATGTCAATTTCTCAGAGTTCCGACATGATGCGGTAAAACCAAAACTATATTTGTGCACACCCAGTAGATACCTGTCACAATCAGCACAAACTTTTCAGGAAGCAAGACTTTTCAAAAAAAAATTGTTGTGCAGTGTTAGCTAATGTCATCTTTCTTGATTCCATGTTTTATTTAATTATTTATTTACTTGCAGTTCACAGTTCTCTAAAAATATCACACATGAGTGAAAAATCGGAAATGAGCTGCAGTGTGAAAGTTGTAGTTCAATAACTGGCTGTAACAAAAATCTTCCTATTTCTAGACCTGCACTCAAGTGACCTTGTTATAAAAACCGTCATGTTTTAAAAATGTTTAGGCCGTCTGACCCCGTGAACCCTGAATTTGCACTGATAAAGAAGCTCTGTACTTTTTACCTGTGCCAATGAGAGCTGAGAAAACCGCCATAGAACATGAGCTTCTCCTTGTTGACGAGATGTCTACCCGCGTCACTCGACACATCGCCGCCGCTTCCTCCTGTGTCTCCATCTCTTCGAGTCTCTCAATAAAGACCGCCAACCTCTTTTGCCGCGATTATCAATGCTGCCAATTCATTGTACGGCGGGTAAAAAAAAACCCGCCTCTAACTTCAACTGCCTGAACATTTGGTTGGTGGAGTGCGTGTCCGTCAACTCTGTGTTGTTTGCTTATTTGACAGCTGGATTAGATTGACACCTTAGCATCGAATCAGATCACTTTTAGAGGTAGGAAGGCACGAAAATTCCACGTATGAACGGACGGCGAATCTAAAAGCAGCACGGAGTCAAGTAAACCCTACAGGTTCACGGTTTAAAATCAGGGAAAGATGCTGAAGCTACCGATTGTTCCATTTAGAGATCACCATTTCATTTAGCAGCAGTGGGTGAGTGTGTCAAGGCCAAATGAACAATCTCATCGTTACGTTTCTTATTTTACGCGTGTTGTGTGTCTGCACCTGTAGTCTAGGGATCCCAGCACTGTGCGCTTTCTTGATTTCATTTGACTTCACTCATTTTTCTGTGAAATTAGCCCACTTATTTTAGTAATGGGTGGCACGATAGCACAGCAGTGACTGCTGCTGCCTCAACGATCTACAATCCTGGGTTCAAATCCCATGTCCAGTTGCTGTCTCGTATATTCTCCCCGTGTCTGCCATGTTATTAGTTCTCTTAGCTGGCAAATGCAGAAAGTGCCAAGAAGTAAGGTAACCATCCGTCCCCGTTTTCCGGGGACAGTCCCCTTTTTCGGATAACTGTCCCCATTCAGAAACATGTCCCCGTTTTGTCCCCGGTTTCAGCTTTTTCACTTTTTTGAATGTATCTCATCACCACGATAATTTGAACTCGGTGTGCGTGCGCGGCATTTTGAGGGAGGTTATGCTTTACCGCATCCTGCAACTTTGGCAAGAAATCATGTGATAAGCTTTCACTTTGTAGTCTACGCTCCTCTAGATACCCCCCCCCCCCTTGTCCCCGGATTGGCCCAAAAAATTCTGGTCACCTTACTGGAAGATACCAGACTCCTTTATTGTGTGCTCCCTAAGATGAGGTACTGCCAAAGTGAATGGTAAAGAAAGGCATATTAAATAAGAAATAAACACTTCATTCAAATTAAATATTCATTTAAGTTTGTTTCCCCAAATTCGATCTCCAATTGTACTACTTCATTGTTTACATCATCTGTGAAGAATTCTTTTTCAATGCTGATTAAAGCCAGGTTGGTCAGACGCTCTTGTGACATGGAAGACCTGAAAGGTCAAGAACCCCCGACTGAACCCCTGTACATGCAAGAATTATAACATAACCCCGATTTACTCTGGCTACACAGACTACCTATTTCTCCGATTTACCTAACTGGACTAGCTAGAAAAGGAACACGAGAGATGAAGTAAGTGAGGTAAACTCAGTCTCGGAAAAACACTTCACCGCACCAAGGATGGACAATTGACCCTTAACACGTTCACTACGCATATGGGACTGAGGGAGGGAGAGGGAGCGGTGCGAGCACTTGTAGTGCCTAGAAGTCATAGTGCTTCACTGAGAATGAGCTAGAATAGTTTACATTTGTTCATATTAAATTAAAATTATTTTCATAACAGGACAGATAGATAGATGAAAGGCACTGTATAATAGACAGACAGACAGACAGAACTTTATTTGTCCCCAGGGGGACATTTTGGATTTTTACAGAAGCTCCTAAAATAAATAAACACATAAACAGGTAAATAACTATATATACTGTGAGAGGTCGCCCGAACGCCATCAGACAAACACCAGCACCATATAAAACACACGTTTATTGAACTCAAAAAGTCCCACACAGCGCACAGTGCTCCCGCACCAAGCACCCTTAAATACGGGCCCTTCCAAAGTCCGTGGGCTGCCTTTCTTCCTCTTGTCGCTGGAGCTTCGTCCAACTCCCGACTCTCGCTCCCCGACTGTAGGAAGGCGGCCCCTTTTATAATCACCTGGATGTGCTCCAGGTGCTTGCTGATGTTCTTCCGGCGGCACTTCTTGGTGTGGTGGAAGTGCCGCATGAGCACCCGGAAGCACTCCGGGCATCCCTGGAATGTCCTTCCTCCACCCTCCCAGGTGTGGCGGAAGTGCAGATCTCCTGGGCTCCACGCTGTTTGGGGCGCCCCCTGGCCCCAATGGGTTTGAGCCTCCTCGCTCCATCTCCGTGGTCCTCTCACTAACCAGGGCAGTTGCCCCCTCGTTGCCCAGGGGACGTACAGACCGCCTCCCGGTCCTTCCAGGTGTCCCGGCTGGGTCTGGCCCCCAGCCTCCTGCCACAATACACATATACTGTACAGACACTTTGGTCTAAACACACACCACAATGACTATACAGCAAGAAAATTAAAAAGAAATCACTTGGCTGTCACAGTCCTAGTGAGGCATTATGCAGACATATTGCTGTTGGTATAAAGGACCACCAGGTCGCATTTCTTGGCACACTTCTGCTGAATAATTTGTTGTCTGAAAGTCTGTAGTGTTACTGTGTCATGGAGTGAATGTGCAGCATTGTTCATAATAGCACTCAGTTTTGTTTTAATTCTCCTTCACTACGACCTCCAGGGGATCCAGAATGAGTCCCATAACTGAGCTTGCCTTTTTAATTAGCTTGTTGATTCAGGGGGCCTTTCATGAAGTGATGTTAACAGCCCAACACACCACAGCGTAGAAAATTGAACTGCCATCACAGAGTTATAGATGAGGTGAAAAATGTCACTTAGTACTTTAAAGGAGCACAGTCTCCTGAGGAAGAAGATCAAACTCTGCCCTTTCTTCTCTAGTTTCTCTGTGTTCCAAGACCAATCCAACCTGTCATTAAATGTGGACCCCCCTCGTACTTATAGGAGTGGACCTCCTCTACATTCAGTTCTTGAATAGTGACTGGACATCAAGGTGCTGCAAATGTCAATAAGCAGTTCCTTGGTTCTGCTGATATTAAGTTGCAGACAATTCTCAAAGTTCTCCACCTGACTCCTTTCTCCAACTCATCTCCCTTATCAATACAGCTAATAAGTGCAGAATCATCTGAGAGTTTCATGACATGACATGACTCGCTGTTATATTTATACTCTGAGGTGGACAAAGTGAAGCGAGGAGGTGGAGACAGTATTGTTCCTAGTGGTGCTCTAGTGTTGCTCACATAGTCCTTGAGTCTCACAAACTGCGGCCTACCTGACAGATGGTCCATCATCCAGGGCACCATAGGCTCATCCCCCTGCATATCTCTGAGCTGACCCCTTAACAGGGATGGCTGGATGGTATTGAAGGTGCTGAAGAAATCAAAAAACAGAATCCTCACAATGCTGCCAGCTTTTTCCAGGTGAGAATAACAAATGTGGAACAGACAGATAATTTCATCCTCCACTCCAATCTTTGTTGGCAAAGATGCAGTGGGTCCACGTGGTCTACCACAAGAGGACTCATATAGTCCAGGACCAGTCTGTCAAAGGTGGGTCCATGTGTAATACCACAAGAGGACTCATATAGTCCAGGACCAGTCTGTCAAAGGTGGGTCCATGTGGAATACCACAAGAGGACTCATGTAGTCTAGGACCAGTCTGTCAAAGGTCTTCATGATGTGAGACACAAGTGCCACTGGTCTGTAATCATTAGTTAAGGAGGCACCTGCCAATAATGGATATCAGTGGCACTTTCCGAAGCTTTAGAGACAAACTGCACAGGTGACACCACAAAGTTGCTTAGTACAGGCCTTAAGAACTGGCCTGCAGGTTTTCCAGTGTGTAGCTTCCTCAGTTGTGTCCTTACTTGGTCTTCAGTTATGGACAGTTCACACTGATGGTAAGAGGTGGACTTGTCATTGGCCATTCTGGTTGACATGATAGAAGTTGTTGATGGTTTATGGAGGTTATAAGCTCAGACAGCTCATCCATCTTATTTGACAGTGATCAAACATTTTCCATTATAGTAGACCAGTTCTAAAACCAGTTCTTCGATGACTCATTGGAAGAAGGTGGTAGTGGGAGGAAAAATGTATTCAAAAATTGGTTCAGGGTGTTAGCTTTGTCCACCTCCCCTTTTAGCACCTGAGGCCTGGATTACTTATGTCTAAGTAATGATGCCTAGTCTACTCCAGCCATCCTCTGTGTTATGCTGTGAGTTTGTTTCCTATTTTATCTTTGTAAGCTTCCTTTCCTTCACTCAGCTTTTTCTTTAGCACATGCTGGATGTCATTCAAAGCCTCCTTGTCACTGGATTTGCGTGCTCTTCTCTCTCTTTCATTCAGGAGACCATTCAGCTCCTAAACAATCCAGGGCCTGTTGTTTGGAAAGCGACACAATGTCTTTGTGGGTATCACTGTGCCAACACAGAAGTTAATACACTCTGTGATGCAGTGACTGAGTCCCTCAATATCGTCCCCATATAACTTGTACATCATTTCAGATCATTTGTCATTTGGAATCCATCATTCAGAATCATTTCAGGCACCTGGCTCCACTTCCTCACTATTCTGGTGGTGACAGGTTGCAGTCTAATAACAGGCTTGTAGCTGGGAATAAGAAGAATGAGGTTGTGGTCAGATTCATCTGAAGGTGCCAGTAGTTTACACTTCAATGCATCTTTAACATTTGAATACAGCAGGTCTGGATTGTTATTTCCTCGAGAGAAACCGGTCATAAACAGATAGAAGTCTGTCATTGTTTGTTCCAGACTCCTATGATTGAAGTCCCCACATATTATAACTGCACGGTCAGAGTGATTCATCATTAAAGTGTTGGTGACAGAACGAATCATTTCTGCTCCTAGGTCCCCATTTGCAGAGGGAGGAATATAAGCATTAATAATGTCATTTATCTCCATGGGCAAATAATGTGGACAGATTCTGACAGCCAGGATTTCAATGTCTAGATTGCAAACTTTACATCATTCTTCATTCACGCAGATGACCAGTCTCCCTCTGGTCTTTTTTCTGTCTGTTTGTATAAGATGAAATCGATCCAGCATTAACAGAGTGAGTCAGGTTTAAGCCAGCTCTCCATAAAGCACAAAATGCCACTGCACTTGTAAGTGCAGACAGTTCATCCATCTTTTTTGACAGCGATGAAACATTTCCTATTACAATAGATGGCAGATCAGTTCTAAAACCTTTATGCCTTGCTCTTACTCTCAATCCCCTACGTCTCCCACTCTGTCTGTAGACAAACAGCTCCTGTGGTAAAGTGTAACTGAGCTGCTTAGGCGATCGCAGTACAAGTAGCTGATTACGGAATATTTCATACAGCCCGCTTTCATTTTCTCTGTGTCTCTTACTGTTTCAGGTGTTGCAGACATAAGGCAGCCTCTTCGTGACTCCATTCAGGTTTGCAGTCCAGACAAGCCGGTGCCTGGTTTGCGTGAATTGCCATTCGTCAGAAAATTTAAGTTCCATTTAAAATCCATTTCTTCGATTTTCAGTGGCTACTATAAGTGACAGTTCTGATTTTAAATAAGACTAGAAGGCTTCACCCCCCTGCTCACTTTGCTCGCCAACCCCCTGTGTTTGGTTTTCCAGGATACACACTTTTAAGATTTTTTTTCTTTGAATTGTTGCTATTTCATTAATTTCACTTTTATTTCAGAACTTATGTAACAACAATATTTGGAATCTTTGGAGTCCCAATATGCTGAATCTTTTAAATGAGGTCAGTGAGACGTGTGTTTAATGACTTTGTACCATAATTCAGGATAGCTCTCTCTGTTTGGAATTTCAGCACAGACAAATTGATCGACATCATCAGCAGTTAATCATTTTTTATGCAAAGTAACCAATAAATGCATGTGAGGTAAATCACGTTTTTGAAATTCTGTGACTTAAACTTCAAAGCCTTACAATATTTACATACTTCTGACATATCACCTGTGTCCATATATTCAATTTCTATTTGTCTTTTAGTTATTTCTCAGAGTAATAATTTCTCTTTTTTTGCGCTAATGCGATGTTTACTTTCTTTTTTTTTGACACTGTCGTTTTTTTCTGCTTTCATATTCCGTATCTTGCTCTGCATATGTTTCGCACCTACGTTTTTTTTTGAGTCTTTTGAATTCTAGTTTTCATGATCTCTAACCTGGGCGGCATGGTGGCCTCGCAGTTGGGAGACCTGGGGACCAATGTTCCCTCTAAGCTGAGCGCGTGAGCAATCGCTCACACGAATTCAGAGCGTCGCTCATACTTCCCGCACGATCGCTCATTCCGACGGCGTCGCTCGTACTGCTCGTACTTATCGCACGATCGCTCACTCCGACTGTCAGAGTTGGTGCTCATAAATTTTTGGCTTAAACAAAATGTTGCTCATAAACAATGTTTTTTGCTCACTATATGCTACTCCTTAGAGGGAACATTGCTGGGGACCAGGGTTCACTTCACTGCGTGGGGTTTGCATGTTCTCCCCGTGTCTGCATGGGTTTCCTCTGGGCGCTCCAGTTTCCTCCCACAGTCCAAAGACATGCTGGTTAGGTGGATTGGCGATTCTAAATTGGCCCTAGTGTGTGCTTGGTGTGTGTTTGTGTGTGTCCTGTGGTGGGTTGGCACCTTTCCTGGGTTTGTTTCCTGCCTTGTGCCCTGTGTTGGCTGGGATTGGCTCCCATGACCCTGTAGTTAGGATATAGCGGGTTGGGAAATGGATGGATGGATGGATGATCTCTAACCTGCTCTGCATGTGTTTGGCCCCTTTGTTTTTTAACCTCTTTATGACATTTTGCTTTGTCCTGCTTTTTTTTCGATGAGATTATTTTCCCTTTGTCGAGTAATAATTTCCATTTGTTTGCACTACTGCGATCTTTACTTTCTTTTTTTTATACTTTCTAATTTTCCTACTTTCATATTCTTTAACTTTCTCTACATTTGTATCGCGCATACGTTTTTTTTTTTTGAGCCTTTCAAATTCCACTGCTTTCATAATCTGCTCTGCATGTGTATAGCACCAACGTTTGTGAACGTGTTTATACTTTGTCTTTTACTCTGTCTTTAAATTCTGAGCCCGATTGGACATGCTTTGTTTCAATTCCACTTGTTACGGGCTGATAATTACTTTCCTTATTTTCTGAATTTGCACCTAGATTATTTTTTCTTTTTTGCTCTTTCTTCTCTTTCTCCAATGCTTTTGAGTCTCTTTTCTCCACGCTGCTCTTTCTTCTTCGCTTAGTCGTTGACGTTTCATTTGTAACGTATTGTCCTTATACGCTTTATATGACGCCGAGACCCTGGATCTGTGTGTGCTCAAATCCTTCACATGACTTAATGTTTTGCTGCCCGTTGTCTTATTTGATATTGATTGTAAGTAAGGTGTGTCTTGCAAGAATCTCAAGTTCTACGTCATCGCAAGACTGTCCGGGGTCAATCTCTTGGCACAATGTCTCATGTTTAAGGTCCTCGCGGGTCTTTTAAGTATCTTCCGTGACCTTAATGTGAAGATCACATCTTGATGCCCTACTGTTTCTCTCCAGGATTTTTTTTTATAATAGAGAGACTAGTGACTAGTAAATAAGTTCAGAAACAACAAAAAAAAACAGTGAGAAATACAGAGCTTCTGTGAAAAGGCTGCTGCTAAGAAAATGTTATATAATTTCACTTCACTTATTTTCTATTTTTGTTAACTGCTCACAGTAAAAACATACATTTGAGGAAAGCGGCGACTCTGATTGGTCCACTAATGTGCATGTGGGCTCTGTCTGGGGTGTGTTTATGACTCCCAACTAACAGGCTTTGGCAGCCCATAACTCAGACCCTGAGGTATCTGTGTCTATTAATGGATGGATGTTTCAGTCAGGGTTCCCACCCTAGCGGTGGTTCAAATGTCTCATTTTTGTCTATTTTATTTTATCACTAGACAAAGAACCCGTTTCGACAACATAAGATGAAACGGGCACGAGTGAAACAGTAATAAGTGTAAGCAGCACAAACCTGATATAGGTGTATTGAATGAATGCGTAATTGAATCAGAATGCATAATTAGGCCTCGAGCTGTAGTCGAAATCGCCTTTCAGGCCTCTAGAGCTTTAATTGTAGTCGCCTTTCTCTTTGAATTTTCGCAGCCGTAAATCCGCCACCTGCCACGATGTCGGTCTCGTAAGGTTTTTCGGGCAGCTGCGTAGAAGGCGACTGCGCATTCGGCTTTGGATAGACGTGAGTGAGTGAGTGAGTGAGGAGGCTGGCAAATTATGTATTAAGATGGTGGCTAATTTACGTTTTATATGTCAAAGTGAATTCTGCTATCTAACCTGTACTTTGTGGGTGGTTCCCCAAGAGGCGGGATCACCTGTCAATCAAAGCAGGGGACCGCCCACAGCCCCTTGTGGTTTATTGTGAATGTACTAACAGGGGCGGGGAGTTTCTCATATAATTATTCTTATGCTTCTGTGATTTACTAGATTTTTCATCTTATGCTCTGTTTTTGGACGTCATTTGCTGGTTTTGGGGTGGCACGGTGGCGCAGTGGGTAGCGCTGCTGCCTCGCAGTTAGCAGACCTGGGTTCGCTTCACATGTCCTCCCTCCGTGGAGTTTGCATGTTCTCTCCGTGTCTTCGTGGGTTTCCTCCCACAGTCCAAAGACATGCAGGTTAGGTGGATTGGCGATTCTAAATTAGTGTGTGCTTGGTGTGTGTGTATCCTGCGGGATTGGTTCCCTGCCTTGCGCCCTGTGTTGGCTTGGATTGGCTCCAGCACACCCTCGTGACCCTGTGCTTGGATTCAGTGGGTTGGAAAATGGATGGATGGATGGATTTGCTGTATTTGTGATTGGGACTTGTTTGCCTTGATTACCTTTTCCCATTCAGGCATTCCTTGCTGTGTCTTTTGTGCTCTTTGGAGTTTTGCTGTTTAACAGAGCTTTTTGAAAATAAATCCTTTATTTGTAAAGATTCTTTATCGCTCTTTTTATATGACTAGCCAGGGTTGTGGGCATTTTGAGTGATTCTTCATTCTTTGGGACTCTCTAAATCATGACGTTAGCCATCTAAATCTTGTATGTCATTGTTGTTTTTAAACTATTTTAGGCCATTTTGCTGTCTCTTCTATTATGTCTATTATTATGCACTTTCCTTTTACTTGTGGCTATGTTTCTTGTTATTTGTGAGTGGTTCCCCAACAGATGGTGGCCCCCTCTGGCCGTTTAAGCCAGAGAAACGGAAGCTCTAGCAGCTGATCATTGACGGTGCTGTGCTTTTTGTATTTGGCTTTTGCTGTTTTTTAAATAATTTTGCTATGTTTATTGGATTTTGTTTGCTGGAGAGTGTTAAGAACTTGTCAAAAATTGGCTTTTAGGCCACTCCTAATTTCTTTTTTGAACACCTCGTGTGAGGCGTCCCTCTTCTTAATGCTGCCTCCCCAGCACACCACCGCGTAGAAGAGGGCGCTCGCCACAACCGTCTGATAGAAAATCTGCAGCATCTTATTGCAGATGTTGAAGGACGCCAGCCTTCTAAGGAAGTATAGTCGGCTCTGTCCTTTCTTGCACAGAGCATCAGTATTGGCAGTCCAGTCCAGTTTATCATCCAATTGTTAGGCATTTCTGAAATGTATGTGTTTTTCTGAAAGTCTTTCCAAGTGGCTGCGCTCTCATGTCCACAGATAGATAGATAGATAGATAGATAGATAGATAGATAGATAGATAGATAGATAGATAGATAGATAGATAGATAGATAGATAGATAGATAGATACTTTATTAATCCCAATGGGAAATTCACAAATTCACAGGTTTCTCTACATACAAATCCAGCAGTAATGATTCCACTCAGAGCATCTTTGAGCAGTTGCTGACAAATTCACAGACGTCCTGCACTGCAAATAATTTGCAGCCTGCATGGAGCCGATATTCATAGTTGTCAATTAGGTTGCATCTTTCTGATTAGTTTATTTTTATTCATTTTTCCAATTCAGGGTAGATATCAGTACAAATCTCAGTGCTCTGATACACCATTTGTTTCTGATTCTATTCCACTCATTATTTAGTCAGTTTACTGTGCAGTTGGTTTGCTGTTATAACAGATCACTGTTGTAAAGCTTGACAGTTCCAAAGCACGTAAGTCCCAAAAATGCCTACTAGACGGGATATCACTGTTAAACCCCAGCTAGTAATCCTTGTATTATTTCATTTGATTCTGTCTGTGCTCGATATAAACAATGGTTGCCACAACTACTCTATCCCTCCACAACAATAGCGAGGAATCCGTGCTCCTCACAGAGTTTTGCTCTTAGGTTTATCATCAAGGTGACCAATTATCGACTGTGGTATTTGAGCGTTTATTCAGTGCATACTTTGTTACTGACCGAACCTGCATTATGACAACACCATTTTACACCTCCTTTTTCCTTCACTTCAACATAAGCCTCCTTAATAAAGTTATTGTCTGTCTGTATACCTGCATTGTTATCACTCTCTAATTAAATATTGTTCTTTATCTGTATGCTGCTGCTGGAGTATGTGAATTTCCCCTTGGGATTAATAAAGTATCTGTCTATCGATAAAATAAAAAGGCACATACAGCGTAGCATCTCACCGGCCTACATACTCAGACCAACGCACAGAAGCAGAAACATCGACATCACGCCAGACCAACCAGCACAGGCAAGATGCCTTAGAACAACAAAGACAGCGTATGACAAACCACAGAGCGACATTAGCTGAAGATCAGCAGCAGCAAGTCTAGCACCGAGACAGTGAACGAAAAACGAATGACACGCACAACCTTTCTGAAGAGCAGCGGCAAACTGCCAGACAACAAGAAACACTATGACAGAAAAACTACAAGGATTCAATAACACTGACAACTCCAAACAAGATATTCCCTTTATATTACAGCGTAGGCGATTCCCCGTTTGTTTGGCATACTGTATGACTATCACCAAGTCACAACGACAAATCTTAATACGTAATTCGCCTGCCTCCTCACTCACTCACTCACTCACTCACTCACTCACACATGTCCGTCCGAAGTCGAATGCGCAGTCGCCTTCTGTGCAGCTGCCCGAAAAAACCTTACGAGACCGACATCCAACCCCAACATCGCGGCAGGTGGCGGATTTACGGCCGCAAAAATTCAAAGAGAAAGGCGATTTCGACTACAGCTCGAGGCCTAATTACGCATTCTGATTCAATTTCGCATTCATTCAATACACCGATATCAGGTTTGTGGTGCTTATACTTATTACTATTCCATATTGTGCTGGAACATTCATCATTCAATATTATACTATAGGCCTGGAAAATTCATCAACTAACAGTACAAGCCTGTACCGTAATGAGTAAAGCGGACTACAATCATTACAAAACAACTTCTTCGTTACTTATCATTTGTTCTTCATACACTGCTGACACAAACTCGTGCCCGTTTCATCTTACGTTGTCGAAACGGGCTCTTTGTCTAGTGTTTAATAAGTCTGCCAGGCCCCGTTTTTACCCATGGCCAGTTGTACACTACATTTTCCAGAGTTACATAGAAACCCGGGGTTAAACAAACAGATACTTGCAGGTTACACACAGGAGAATATTTTCGCTGAGAATAACGTTTATACAACAAATTACATTTTCCGACAATTATTATAGACGTCAGTGTCTACATTTCACACATACTGACTTACGTGGGCCGTGCATTTCCCTTCTTATCCAATATGCTCTGTTATCCTGTTCATGTTACACTTTGGATTGTAAATATTGTGACCACTGCCACAGGTCTTTCAGTACCTCTTTGCGGGATCAGCTGCCGGCTTGCCGCGCGACTTGCTTCTCACGCAGGGCTGTGAACATTTCAAAGATTGAGCCGCGGCCATCCTGTGTTCTCTCACTCTCCTGTCTCTTTTCTCCCAGACTTCCTCCACTCTGGTTATTACCTCTGGCCCACTGGATCCCCTTGATGAAGAAGATTTTGTGTTCTTTTGAGCAGGAGTCGGGGTGGGTGCGTCACGTTTGACAGCTGTTCCCTGTGAGGCCGGTTCGCCTCTGTAAGAGACTTGTGTTTGTAACTGGCAGAACAGCAATAAAGTTTCTACTCCTTGAACTCTCCTGTGCAAGTTTGTGACCCAAGCTTGATAATATTCATGCTGTTGGTTGTAAGTGACTATAATAACATCCCATACTAATCATGTGACTGTTCTAATATGGAGTCCTCTCACAAGTCACTACTTATTAAAATATTCTGCTTTCTTACTTCCCTCATCATCATTTCAGTAACGCTTTTATTCCTGTGAAATTTTCGTAAGCACGATTTGCTAGTAAAATATTATCTTATACAGTGCATCCGGAAAGTATTCCCAGCGCTTCATCATTTTTTCCACATTTTGTTATGTTACAGCCTTATTCCAAAATGGATTAAATTAATTTTTTTCCTCAGAATTCTACACACAACACCCCATAATGACAACGTGAAAAAAGTTTACTTGAGGTTTTTGCAAATTTATTAAAAATAAAAAAACTGAGAAATCCCATGTCCATAAGTATTCACAGCCTTTGCTCAATACTTTGTCGATGCACCTTGATGATGGAGGCCACTGTGCTCATTGGGACCTTCAAAGCAGCAAAAATTTTTTTGTAACCTTCCCCAGATTTGTGCCTCGAGACAATCCCGTCTCGGAGGTCTACCGACAATTCCTTTGACTTCATGCTTGGTTTGTGCTCTGACATGAACTGTCAACTGTGGGACCTTCTATAGACAGGTGTGTGCCTTTCCAAATCATGTCCAGTCAACTGAATTTACCACAGGTGGACTCCAATGAAGCTGCAGAAACATCTCAAGGATGATCAGGGGAAACAGGATGCACCTGAGCTCAATTTCGAGCTTCATGGCAAAGGCTGTGAATACTTATGGACTTGTGATTTCTCAGTTTTTTAATTTTTAATAAATTTGCAAAAACCTCAAGTAAACTTTTTTCACGTTGTCATTATGGGGTGTTGTGTGTAGAATTCTGAGGAAAAAAATGAATTTAATCCATTTTGGAGTAAGGCAGTAACATAACAAAATGTGGAAAAAGTGATGCGCTGGGAATACTTTCCGGATGCACTGTATATAAACGTCTATGTGTGGAAGTGTGTGTGTCTGTCTGTCTGTCTGCCCGGCCCGGAAGTACGAGGCTACAGCAATGAAGCTGAAAGAGTTGACAAGGCGGCCCCAAGTTAACAAACTTGCTTAGCCGCTGATAGACAAGTGGGGCGAGTACGTCTGCAAAACCAAACTGCCAACTCTGCATTTCAATTTTTATTCTGACAATTTTAATTGTTACTAGGAGCCCGGGCTTTTTACAGCATGAGCTTACACAGATAGTATATTATATTATTTATAAAATATCCGTAACAGCCGTGATAGACGGCCAGGAACCCTGCCCTGCCAGGACAGCTGGAGGAAGGAGGGATCGGGAGAGCGGCACTTCTCTTCCCTGGGCACCTGGACCGTCCTTGATCCCTGGGGGACAGTGCTTCTGGGACACCAGGAAGTGCTGGCAGACCAGGGATGGTGTGCTTTCGGGTGCAAGGGCAGCACTTCCGCCACATCGGGGAGTGCTGCCGAAAGTTCATCATTAGGCACCTGGAGCACATCCGGGGCAGGATAAAAGGGGCCTCCTCACTCCATTCAGGGAGCCGGAGTCGGGTGGGAGTGGACGGAGCTTGCGAGAGAGGAGTGGAGGCGGCCGAAGGACCAAGGACTGTGCAATCGTGTAAATATAATGGTCCAGATCTAATTATGCAGTTTTTATTAACGCTATAACTTAAGTTTATTACATAGAAAATTCACTAAAAAAAATCTTTTTGTTGCCGATACATGGCAGCACCTGCCCTGCATTCGTTTATTACAAGATATTTCAAACAATTCTTTTGTCTTGCATCGTTTTCCTGTATTGCATTAAAAGTTGCATAATTAGATCTGGACCACCCTATATTGTAAATACTGGATAAATAAACGCGTGTGTTGTGGACATTGTGGCATCGTGTCTGTCTGTGGGTGGGCTATCTTTTACACAGCGTATTGCACGATAACGTGCAGTAAATACACTTGACTTCTAGTTTTCTTACTCTTTCTCTGTACGTTTAGAATTCGTTGGCTCAAAGGTTGATGCGCTTGCTCCTTCCTGAGCAGCTCTTTTCTCCACTCTAGTGACCCACTTCTTCTCTTCTTTCATTGGCATCGTTTCGCATTAAGCATGATGAAGTCAGTGTTTTCTTGCAATTATTTAGTACATTTTCCTTAATCTTTCACTTAAGTGTTCTATCTGCCTCAAAAATGATTTAAGATATGAAGAGGTTGAGGAAGTGATGGCGAAGGTGGTAGGGATGAGAACGGCACACAGCCGCCCTGCTGGCCACTGCTGAGAGTTGATTCTACAATCAAATCAAATTAATATAAAAAGAGTAATAAAAATCATCACCTCGAAAGAGGACAGTACAGGTCATGTAGTGTATGTGTACCAAATTTCAGGGCAATAGGTCAAAAGGTTTGCGAGCGACAGGTGACTTGAAATCCTGCACAGACAAATGGACAGCCATGGTAATGTATTATATAAGAAGATATTTATAAAATAAAATATTTATTTTCAAAAAGGCTCTATTAAACAGTCAAGTTCTGTGGAGTTGCCAATAAAGGCAATCCAAGGCGAAGAAAGTCCCAATATGAAACCCAAAGATAGTTGAAATACAGAGGTCTAAAATTCAATAAGTAACAAAGTACAAGAAACTCACCAGTCTCAAGTGTATCTGAATGAACCGCACAGGACTGTGGAATGCCCCACCTTTCTAGGACCCAAGGTTGTCCCTTATGGTGATAGGCAGGTGGCCCCGCCTTTTGGGGAACTACCCACAAAACACAATGAACATAACCCAAGCATAAGGAAATTGAGCAAATAATAAACAGAAGTAGAAAGACTCAACAATGAACAAAAAACAAAAAGACATAAAACAAGAATTTGAACCCCAGCCAGGGGAGGAACACTGGAAACCCAACGACCACAAGTGTGGGTCTCCGTCACTCGACTCACAGGATGTTGTTTTATACTCAAAGTGAGGTGATGATTAGTGAGCAGCAGGATGGTTTCATGCCAAGAAAGAGCACCACAGATGTGATGTTTGCTCTGAGGATGTTGATGGAGAAGTTTAGAGAAGAACAGAAGGAGTTGCATTGCGTCTTTGAGGACCTGAGAAAGCATATGACAGGGTGACTGAGAGGAGCTGTGGTATTGTGTGAGGAAGTCAGGAGTGACAGAGAAGTACGTAAGAGTTGAACAGGATATGTACGAGGGAAGTGTGACAGTGGTGAGGTCTGCGGTAGGAGTGACGGAGGTGGGATTACATCAGGGATCGGCTCTGAGTCCTTTCTTATTTCAATGGTGATGGACAGGCTGACAGACGAGATTAGATAGGAGTCCCCATGGACTGTGATGTTTGCTGATGACATTGTGATCTGCAGGATGAGAAGACCCTGGAGAGGTGGAGATATGAGAGGAGAGGAATGAAGGTCAGTAGGACCACCAAGACAGAATACATGTGTGTGAATGAGAGGGAGGTCATTGGAATGGTGAGGATGAGGGGAGTAGAGTTGGTGAAGATGGATGAGTTTAAACACTTGGGATCAACAGTACAGAGTAATGGGGATTGTGGAAGAGAAGAGAAAAAGAGAGTGCAGGCAGGGTGGAATGGGTGGAGAAGAGTGTCAGGAGTGATTTGTGACAGACGGGTATCAGCAAGAGTAACAGTGAAGGTCTACAGGATGGTAGTGAGTCCAGCTATGTTATATGCGTCTTTGTGGACCTGGAGAAAGCAAATGACAGGGTGACTTAGAGGAACTGTGGTATTGTATGAGGAAGACGGGAGTGGCAGAGAAGTACGTAAGAGTGGTACAGGATATGTATGAGGTGGGATTACATCAGGGATTGGCTCTGAGCACTTTCTTATTTGCATTGGTGATGGACAGGCTGACAGACGAGATTAGACAGGAGTCTCTGTAGACTGTGATGTTAGCTGATGACATTGTGATATTATGTAGCCATAGTAGGGAGCAGCTTGAGGAGACCCTGGAGAGGTGGAGATTTCAGAGGAGAGGAATGAAGGTCAGTTGGAACAAGACAGAATACATGTGTGTGAATGAGAGGGAGGTCAGTGGAATGGTGAGGATAAGGGGAGTAGAGTTGGTGAAGGTGGAGGAGTTTAAATACTTGGGATCAACAGTACAGAGTAATGGGGATTGTGGAAGAGAAATGAAGAAGAGAGTGCAGGCAGGGTGGAGTGGGTGGAGAAGAGTGTCAGGAGTGATTGGTGACAGACGGGTATCAGCAAGAGTAACAGTGAAGGTCTACAGGACGGTAGTGAGATCAGCTATGTTATATGGGCTGGAGACGGTGGCACAGGAGACAGAGCTGGAGGTGGCAGAGTTAAAGATGTTAAGATTTGCATTGGGTGTGACGAGGATGGACAGGATTAGAAATGAGGACATTAGAGGGTCAGAGAGGCGAGATTGTGTTGGTTTGGACATGTGCAGAGGAGAGATGCTGGGTATATTGGGAGAAGGATGCTAAGGATAGAGCTGCCAGGGAAGAGTAAAAGAGGAAGACCTAAGAGAAGGTTTATGGATGTGGTGAGAGAGGACATGCAGATGATGGGTGTAACAGAACAAGATGACGAGGACAGGAAGAGATGGAAGAAGATGATCCGCTGTGGTGACCTCTAACGGGAGCAGCCGAAAGAAGAAGACGACGACGAGAGCTTGCGTTTCACTGTTTATGGTTAGCATAAATTTTGGAATCGGTTATGGTGTGTTGTTATCAAAAATGAATCTTGTTACATTCTCTCAATGAGATTGCGAATGGCACAGCGTCAAGTACAGATTGACTGATGACTACACGTCAAGTCTTGTCGAGTACTTTACTAATCTATTTTTGACACAGCTTGTCATTCTGTGTATTGTTTATGCCTTCACTGATGGAGTCTGCAGGCTAACTTAGTCATTTTGCTACCTGAATATGGTAATCCTGCTGTGGGCATCACAGTGACAGCAAACACGCTTCCTGCATATGATCAGCCTGGTGCAGTGAACATCATCTTCTGTTTAACATCATTCAAAGTCATAAATGAGTGTTGTGGTTGAAACTGTGCATTTTAATTCACAACGCTGCTGGAAACTGGATCTTTCCCTAACGCTGAGACATTGTGTGACCCCAAACAAATAACTTAACCTGTCGGAGCTTCAGCTTCAGTAAAACAAATGTAAGCAGTTGCACTGTGTTTTTGTATTTGTACAACTCTTCATGCCTGTGAAAGTACTTAATGCATAAAATGAACTGTTGATTAAATCATCTGCTTTAGGGAAAGGCATGGCAGTGAAATGCTTACCCCTGCTGCCTAATGGATCCAGCCAGTGGCATTAGAATTCCATGCCCAGTCCTTGTCTATGTGGAGTTTGAATGTCCCCCCCAGTGTCGGCTTGAGTGTTCCACTGTGCGATGTGCATGTCAGGTTAATTGTCAATTGTCTGTGGATGTGTGAGATTGTGAGTGAGTCCTGTGATTGATCATCCACAGTTGGTTCCTGATTGGTTCCCCATTTTGTCAGGATAGAATCCATTCCTCCATGACCCTAATTTGGACTAAGCAGGTCTGATAATGTTATGGTGTGTTACTTTTTTTGAATGGGCGAATGACAGAATTTATCACCCAGAAGCTGCCCCACTACCCCGTTACGTCCCTGACTGAAGTGAGTTTCTTGTGTCTTAATGTTAAGTGAGTATGGCCAACTAAAGAGAGGTAAGACAAAAGTGAGGTGTAGTTCACCCTGACGAGTTTATTAACTTAAATTCACTAGCAAATACACAAAAAACCTTGACTAAGGGTGACTGCTGAAGCAGCTTCAAACTTTCTGAAACTTTGTCTTCATAAACTTCTTTTAGGAAATAACAACATGTGGTAGGTTGCTGATAAGAACCGGTCAGTCAAACCAGCAGGTCTCGTTTCCTATTCAATTCATTTTCTGGTTTTGGAGATTTCAACCTCTGTCGGGTTGGATGGAGGCCACTGTTGGACAGCTGTTTTCAGGTCTCTCCAGAGATGTTCAGTTGGGCTCAAGGTTGGGCCACTCCAGGATATTCACAGAGTTGCATTGTCTTTGATTTGTGCTTAGGGTCATCGTCCTGTTGGGACGTTGGAACCATTGGCCCTATCTGAGGTCCAGAGGAGATTTTCATTAAGGATTAAGGATAACACCGTAATCCCGGACAAGATGGTTACAAAAGTTTCATAATCTGGGTCTGTCCACATGGTTGTGTCTCTGGATCAGGGACTTTCTCACCAACAGGCCTCAGGTGGTTAAAATTGGAGATCGTACATCAGCCACACTGATTCTGAACACAGGCATGCCACAGTGCTCAGCCCAGCACTCTTCACATTATTCACACATGATTACTCTGCCATCCATGCCACAAATATGGTTGTGAAGTTTGCGGATGATATGACCGTGGTGGGTCTCATATCAGACAATGATGTGACTCACTACAGAGAAGAGATACAACACCAAGCACTATGGTGCTCAGCCAACAACCTCATCTTGAACACCAGCAAGACCAAAGAGGAGATTGTGGACTATAGGAGATCCAGAAGAACAAAACATGCTCCTATATTCATACGTGAGGAGGCTGTAATGTGTGTGGACAATATCAAGTTGTTGGTATCCACATCACATCGGATCTGACCTGGTCTTTGAACACATCTCACCTGGTAAAGAAGGCCCAACAAAGACTCTTCTTCCTCAGGAAGATGAGACGTGCTGGATTCTCCTCTCGGCTGCTCACAAACTTCTACAGAAAAGCATTCTCTGCCACAGTATGACAGCTGCACAGCACAGGACAGAAAGAACTTGGCACAGGTGGTGAGAACAACACAGGGGATCATGGGAAGTCCTCTCCTAGACCTGGACTCTGTATATGCTGGAAGGGTGCAGAAGAGGACCAAAGGTATAGCTGCGGATCTCACCCATCTGGGAAATGGACCGTTTGTACCACTGCCTTCGGGAAAGTGGTACAGAAACATAAAAAACATGTCCTTGCAGACTGAAAGACAGCTTTTACCCCAGAGCTGTGAAGTCCATCTGCCCCTGCTGATACCCACACACACACACGTCTACCCCTAACCTGCCCCCCTGTAGACACACACACGCACTTTCACTCGTAATCAAACACACACACTCGTAGTCCTCCGCTGCAGACCAACGCACACACATCAATGGTCTCTGCAGGTGTACTAGCTCAGGAAAAGTCTGGACTTGATGAGGTCTTATCACTGCTGTCTTTTATACTTATTATAGTTTATTTTATTATTTATAGTGTATTGTGTATTTTAAGGATTCTGCCTTGAAGTCGAGTCCTACCAACAAAACATTATGTGTATGCATAATGACAATAAAGAATTCTATCTATCTATCTGTGTAAAGTTATTCATTTTAGAATAGTCGGCAGGATCATATCTATCTCTGCACTTTGTTCCGTTTAGCTTTCTCTTGACCCTGATGCTGCTCCCAGCATGCTTTACTGTTGGGATGATATCGTTCAGGTGATGAGCAGTACCTGGTTTCCTCAAAAGACGACGTTCAATTTTGGTTAGATCAGACTGGAGAATATCATTTCTTGCAGCCTGTGAGATGCCTTTTTGCAAACACCAAGTGGGGTCAGTGATAGAAACTGGGCCGTCAACGAGCCCCAAACCCCTGAACATGAACACACAAAGAGTCCCGGGTTCAAATAATGGAACGTTTATTAACCAAAATTACTTCCAAAAGTGGTACAAGCACAAATCACCGGTTCTCTTTTTCCAGGCGCTGCCCTTCTCTGGTTGAGTGTTGCTCCACGTCCTCCCAGCTCTGACTTGCATGGATAAGGGAGTAGGTTCCCTTTTATTAAGGACCTGGGCAGTAAGGGATCTTCTGGACTCCTGGTCGGGCTGCTCGTCCATCTTGTGTGCCTCCTACAACTTTCATGTGTTGCTCGGCCCACTCTGCCATAAAGCCCAGATTAGTGGAGTATGGCAGTGATGGTTGACCTTCTGGAAGTTTTTCCCTTCTCTTCTCAGGTTCTCCGGAGCTCAGGCTGAGTGAAATGGAGTTTCTGGTCATCTTTCTTACCAGAGACTTTCTCCCTTAACTACTCAGTTTGGCTATGTGGTGGTTCTTCCAAACTTCTACCATTTAAGAATTATGGAGGTCACTGTGCTCTTGGGAACCTTCAATGCTGCAAACATTTTTTGAAGTCTTCCCCATAATCCCATCTCTAAGCCCCCGCTGGTAATTCCTTCGACCTCGTGGCTTGTTTTTCACTCAACTGTTGATCCTTACATAGACAGCTATGTGTCTTAACTAATCAGATCAGTCAACTGAATGGACAACAGGTGGACTTCAACAAAAAAGTGTAGAAACATCTCAGTGATGATCAAGAGAATGGGATGCATATGAGTCAAAGAATCTGAATATATGTGTCAAGGTGATATTTCATTTTTTCACTTTTAAATTTAATTTTAATTGAAACATAGCTAGAATCGCGTTTCTGGTTTAGCATTCTGTGCCTTTGAGTGTTGCTTGAATTCAAATGATTTTAGCACAAGGCTGCAACAGAGCAAAATGTGACAAAATTGAAGGGTTTGAATACTTGTTTAAGATTTTATATCATTTATAATTCATCATTTTACAGCAGTTACCACGAGAACAGGCCATTCAGTCCAACAAAACTCGCCAGTCCTACCCACTTAATTCTTCCCAAATCACATCAAGTGGAGCTTTGAAGGTCCTTAAAGTCCTACGTCTTTCCATATTACTTTGTCACTTATTCCATGTGTCTGTGGTTCTCTGTGTGAGGAAAAATCTTCTAATATTTGTAGAGGGTGGGCCAAAAAGAAGTAGCACATCTCAAACGTTTATTCTACAAAAACGCTACAAGATAAAATAAAATTTCATTACGACATAAGAAAGGGTATACCAAATAGATTTTTTTCACCGTGTTTTAAAAATGAGGTCTTCAAAGTGGTGGCCATCATTAGCGATACACTTTTTGAGACGATTTCAGAGTGCCCATCATTTCCATTGCGGTTACTGGCTTCTTTCCACCTGTGCTCAGTTGTAATGAGTGTAATTAGTGAAGCTGTTCCTGGAGCGTTCATTCCCTTCCTTGGCAGTGCCACTGACATCAAACAACTGACTATGGGTGGCCAGTCACTTTCAAAAGATCTCAGGGACAGAGTTGTGGACGGACATAAGGCAGGAGATGGAGACCAAAAAACATCTCAAAGGCTTTATCAATCCCAGGGAGCCCAGTAAAGTCCATCATAAAGAAGTGTTTGGTACTACTAGGACCCTCCAAACTGGATGGAAGAGCAGGGAGGATACTGGTAAGAGATGCTACCAAGAGGCCAATGGCCACTTTGAAGGAGTTACAGGGTTTGATGGCACAGAGTGGTCATTAATGGTGTGCAACAATTTCATAAGTGCTCCATCATCTTGGCTTGTTTGGGAGGGTCGCACTTCTCAAGAAAGGCCACATTAACGCTCGTTTGAGCTTTGCCAGAATGCACCTTGAAGATTCTGATGTCAAGTAGAAAAAAAGTCTTCTGGTCAGATGAGACCAAAATCAAACAATTTGAACTCAACACCAAACGGTACACCAATGCAGCTCACCATCCACAACACACCATACCGACAGTAAAGCATGGAGGGGGCAGCATTCTGTTGTGGGGGTCGTTAGGGTAAAAGGAAAAATGGATGGGGAAAAATACCATCAAATTCTTGAGGGAAAACCTGCTATCCTCTGCCAGAAAGTTGAAGATGGGCAGAATGTTCACCTCTCAACACGACAACAACACGAAGTACACAGCAAAACTGACCACACGGTGGCTGAAGGAGAAAAAAGTGAATGTCCTCATGTGGCCAATCAGAGCCCAGAGACCTAAACCACAGTGAAAATCTGTGGAAAGATCTGAAGATAGCAGACCACCAACACTCACCATCTGATGTGAGCAAACTTGAACAGTTAAACTGTAAAGAAGAGTGGGGGGCAAATATTGAGGGGGCTCAATCTAGGAGTGCAAAGCTGATAGAGAAGAATCAACAGACTCAAGGCTGTCATTAAAGTAAAAGGGGGGGTCAACAAAATGACATTGACATTGGGGGGGGGGGGGTCCTTTATTAATCTCAGTAGGTCTTGTTTTTGAGTTTTTATAATTCTTCTGAACTGTAGCTGTGATATCTTTCACTTGGATATTAGAGGTGGCATTGAGTAAGTAAAGCTGGGAAGAAATATCAGTGTGTGAGTTTACATTTAAGGCTGTAAAGAAAATAAAATGGGAACATTTCAAAGGGGGGGGATTCTGTTCTATACCCACTGTGTAAGACTGAACTGATTGAACAATGTTATCTGCAGATTATTATTGTAAAGAACTGACGTTATCAACTTTTCAGCTAAATGGTGTTTGAAGTAATTAATTTCATGGGAAAGGTTCAGCTGCCCTAACTGATATAAACACAGAATGGGTTCAGATATGGACGGTGACATCGGGAAGTGGGGGCTTCAGTGGCCTAAGCCCTTGATCTCTGGGGCCAAGCTTCTGATCTTTTAATCCCAGATACAGTTGTGTTTGAAAGTTTGTGAACCCTTTAGAATTTTCTAGATTTCTGCATAAATATGACCTAAAACATCATCAGATTTTCACTCAAGTCCTAAAAGTAGATAAAGAGAAACCAAAAGACAAAAATATTATAGTTGGTCATTTATTTATTAAGGAAAATGATCGAATATTCCATATTTGTGGGTGGCAAAAGTATGTGAACCTCTAGGATTAGCAGTTAGTTTGAAGGTGAAATTCAAGTCCGGTGTTTTCAATCAATGGGATGACAATCAGGTGTGAGTGGGCACCCTGAGTTTTGATCTATCAAAGTCTGCTCTTCACAACACGTGTTTGTGGAAGTGTATCATGGCACAAACAAAGGAGATTTCTGAGGACCTCAGATAAAGAGTTGTTGATGCTCATCAGGCTGGAAAAGGTTACAAAACCATCTCTAAAGAGTTTGGACTCCACCAATCCACAGTCAGACAGATTGTGTACAAATAGAGGAAATTCAAGATCATTGTTACCCTCCCCAGGTGTGGTCGACCAACAAAGATCACTCCAAGAGCGAGGCGTGTAATAGTCGGCGAGGTCACAAAGGACCCCAGGGTAACTTCTAAGCAACTGAAGGCCTCTCTCACATTGGCTAATGTTCATGTTCATGAGTCCACCATCAGGAGAACACTGAACAGCAATGGTGTGCATGGCAGGGTTGCAAGGAGAAAGCCACCGCTCTCCAAAAAAACATTGCTGCTCGTCTGCAGTTTGCTAAAGATCACGTGGACACACCAGAAGGCTATTGGAAGAATGTTTTGTGGACAGATGAGACCAAAACAGAACTTTTTGGTTTAAATGAAAAGCATTATGTTTGGAGAAAGGAAAACACTGCATTCCAGCATAAGAACCTTATCATCCCATCTGTGAAACATGGTGGTGGTAGTATCAGGGTTTGGGCCTGTTTTGCTGCATCTGGGCCAGGATGGCTTGCCTTCATTGATGGAACAATGAATTCTGAATTATATCAGAGAATTCTAAAGGAAAATGTCAGGACATCTGTCCATGAACTGAATCTCAAGAGAAGGTGGGTCATGCAGCAAGACAACGACCCTAAGCACACAAGTCGTTCTACCAAAGAATGGTTAAAGAAGAATAAAGTTCATGTTCTGGAATGGCCAAGTCAAAGTCCTGACCTTAATCCAATTGAAATGTTGTGGAAGGACCTGAAGCGAGCAGTTAATGTGAGGAAACCCACCAACATCCCAGAGTTGAAGCTGTTCTGTACGGAGGAATGGGCCGGTGTGCAGGACTGATCAAACATTTAGGGGGGTCACACCAGATACTGAAAGCAAAGGTTCACATACTTTTGCCTCTCACAAATATGTAATATTTGATCATTTTCCTTAATAAATAAATGACCAACTATAATATTTTTGTCTCATTTGTTTAACTGGTTTCTCTTTATCTACTTTTAGGATTTCAGTGAAAATCTGATGATGTTTTAGGTCATATTTATGCAGAAATATAGAAAATTCTAAAGGGTTCACAAACTTTCAAGCACATCTGTATACTCGAACAATTGCAGCAAAACCCTGATCTTCTAGCCCATCATGTACAGAATGGCCCCTGATCAACGTTAAACATTTTGTTTAAGAAACCCAAAGTGGGACAGACCCCTGGTTCTTCCATTTTACATACATGTTCGAGTTATGCAAAACCCCGCTTTTCCAGAATTTTATCTGTACCCTGTGTAGACAGTGACCAGTCCACTATGACTCTCATGTCCTTCTCATAAGTTGCACTTTCAACTTTCAAGCCTTCCATAATATATTCAGATTGAACATTTCTACTTCCTACATTGAGAAGTCAGGCAAAATGACACCTCTTATTGGCTAACTAAAAAGATTACAATATGCAAGGCAGCTCAGGCCCCTTCTTCAGGCACGATGTAATCGACACCCTATTAGAACGTCGTGACGAGATCAGGCCATTCAGCCCAACAAGCTCATCCATCCCGTTCATCACTCCAGTCCTGGAGGGCCACAGTGGCTGCAGGTTTTCATTCTAACCCTTTTCTTAATTAGTGATCTGCTAAGTTTTTGATGCTAATTAACTTCTTTTGAATTAATTTTAACTGACTTGGTTTTTAAGAAATATTTCATTGAATTTCTTCATCGTTCCTCTGAATTGCTTCATTTCTTTCCTTAAATGGCACCCAAACAGAAGTGAAATGTGAAGTGAGTGAGCCAACAGAAGACCAACTAAGTCAGGGCCTCAAACTCCAACCAATTTCACTCCAACCAGTTGCTTAATGAGGCGCCGAGTCTTCTTATTATTTAAACCTGTTCTTTAATTCCATGGCTTCTTGCTGCTCTCATTGTGCAATAGCAGACATTTCCGAAATTGTGGATTTTCTCTTTTCTAATAGCAGATCACCATTCCTGAGACCTTCAACTTTCTTTATTTTCAGATATTGTATGATGGTCATAGTTTGCTGGTCCTGTTTTGGCTCATTTTTGTATCTCATTATTGTTTGGTTGCTAAATAAGGAAAAAGAAACAATTGAGGGGTCGGAGTCTTCAAGAGGAAGTCAAATAAAATGAATTCAAAAGCAGTTAATTAGCAGCAAGAACAGGTCACTAATTAAGAAAAGGGTTAGAATGAAAACCTGCAGCCACTGCGGCCCTCCAGGACTGGAGTTGGACATCCCTGATCTAGAGTGTCTAAAGCAGTGGTCTCAAACTCCGGTCTTGGAGGGCCGGAGTGGCTGCAGGTTTTCATTCCAACCCTTGTAAAAAGGCGCTATATATGAGCCCGACCTGACACAGATTGGACACGGAGGCACACGTAAAAAATAAATAAACTTTTATTTTTCTTCAGCTGGATGGCACGACTTCCCCGTGTCCCCCAGCCACAACACAGTCCCAAAAAACCAACACACAAAACTAATGCACTCTTCCTCTGCACCACCACTCCTCCCAGGCAAACTTGTCCTCCTCCACCCGACTCTGCCCGCTGAGTGGTGGCTGCTGGCTCCTTTTATTGGGCACCTGGAATTTTATTGCTGCACTTCCGGGTGTGGCGAAACCAGTGCCCAGAAGGGTCCAGCAGCTCCTGCTACAGGACCCCCTGGCGGCGCCTGCGGAACCCAACAGGGCAGCACAACACTCCAACCCCCATGAAGCCCTGGGAGAGTCCGAGGCACCGCTGCAACCCAGGGAGGCTGCCATCTAGCGTCCAGGGGGAGATATTGTGTTTCCCATGCTTGCTCCCCTGGAACATATGCTGCAGGGATGTCCCAGCCGACCATCCGTCACACCCTTTTCTTAATTGGTGACCTGTTTTTGCTGCTAATTAACTTCTTTTGAATTCATTTTAATTGACTTGCTTGACTCTGACCCCTTAATTGTTTCTTTTTCCTTAATTATTTAGCAGCCAAACAATAACAAGAAACAAAATGAGCCAAAACATCACCAACAAAACTGTGATCATCATACAATATCATACAATTTAGGGCGGAGTGGTGGCTCTGAGGCTAAGGATCTGTGCTGGTATCCTGAAGGTTGCCGGTTCAAATCCCCGTCACTGCCAAAAGAGATCCTACTCTGCTGGGCCCTTGAGCAAGACCCTTAACCTGTAATTGCTCCAGGGGCGCTGTACAATGGCTGACCCCAAGGGGTATGCGAAAACTAACACATTCCTAATACAAGAAATTATATAAGGTGAAATAAAGAACAAAAAAAAAATCTGAAAATCAAGAAAGATGAAGGTCTCAGGAAAGTTGATCTGCTCAGGTCCCCAGTGCTCTTAGAAAAGAGAAAATCAACCATTTTGGACATTTCTGCTAATGCACAATGAGAGCAGCAACAAGCCATGGAATTAAAGAACGGGTTTAATTAACAATAAGACTTGGAGCCTGATGAAGCAACTGGTTGGAGTTTGAGGCCCTGACTTAGCTGGTCTTCTGCTGGCTCACTCACATCACATTTCATTTTTGTGTGGGTGCCATTGAAGGAAAGAAATGAAGCAAATCAGAGGAAAGAACAGGGGAACAAATCTTAAAAAAAACAAGTCAATTAAAATAAAAGGAAAAGGAGTTAATTAGCAGCAAAAACTGGTCACCAAATAAGAATAGGGTTAGAGTGAAAACCTGCAGCCACTGCGCCCCTCCAGGACTGGAGTTTGAGACCACTGGTCCAAAGTAACATCAAGTCACAATCTGTAGGTCCCTAGAGTCCTACCCTCCATCACATTACTTGATAATTTATATTTGGTCACGTCAAGTCATTTTCCAACCCGCTATATCCTAACAAAGGGTCACAGGGGTCTGCTGGAGCCAATCACAGGGTGCAAGGCAGTGTCTATGGTTCTTTGCTTAAAAGAAAATTTGCAACATCTATGCAAAATCTGCCCATAGCAAATATTCAACCCAAATAATTTATAAATGTAGCCACTCTAAATACAAGTGGAATACGTCTGTTAGAAACTTTTAAAGGTCTACAATTTGTCATGACAGCAAAGCTCTCTGTTCTAAAAATTTTTAACTAAATTATAGATAGGTGTGCTTTTTAAAGTGGCCACATAGTAGGTGCAAGATCTTCTTATATAGAAACGTCTACACGTGGAAGTGTGTGTGTGTGTGTGTGTCTGTCTGTCCGGACTGGAAGTGTGAGGCTACAGCATGAAGCTGAAAGAAAGCGACTCTGTCGCCAAAGTGAAACCGCCATGGAAAGAGAACCTCGCTTAGCCACTGATGCACCACCGAGGCGAGCACATCGGCAAAACGAAACCGCCAAGAAAAGAGAAACTCACTTAGCCGCTAATACACAACAGAGGTGAGCACATCGGCAAAATGAAACCGCCAAGGAAAGAGAAACTCGCTTAGCTGCTGATGCACAACGGAGGCGATAAGATTGATTGAAGTGCCAGAATCCATGGTTTCTAGAAGCCTGGGCTTTTTACAAGACAGGCTTGCACAGCTAGTTATTTAGTAATTTGGTTCTGAGATTTTTTAGGTTAAGGAAGACCAAAGCTTTAAAGTCTGGCAGTTCTTCTCACTAATAATGGATCTGAAGGGTGGACCCTGGACACAAGACAATGCAGGACCCTATAACCTACATTCAATACAGTAAAGGCAGTGTTAATTTACATGAACTCTAAGTGCATAATATTCCGGGATATCTCCTCAGATATTGTCTTCTGTATTATAACGAGGACATCTAGGTTTCCTCATCCATCCTGAAATGGAAGAAAGCAGAAGTTGTGAAGTGTAATTCCAGAGATAATCCTAGCACTACTTGATCCCAGTTTCCAGCAAAGTGCCCCAAGGAGACTTGGTTAGGGCATCGATGTCCTGTAAACGGACCGATCTAAGGACATAGTCATCCAAGCTGTTCTTTGCCCGCTGTCTTTATCAGTGAAGCGGAAAACGACAATTAGGCTCATGACCCCAGGGAGGAGAGTGCCTCGTCTCGACATTCATTTCTCTTCACCAATTAACAGAGCCATATGTCTGATGAACAGGGAGGGGATCTACAGGCTCAACTGAACCTTGAATAGAAATGTCTACAAGAAGTACAGTGGCTGTTTAATGACATGCAGATAATTCCTATTAATCGTGTAGTGAAGCTCAAGTTCAGTCTAGACTCTTCTAGCTGGCGGCCACAAGACAAAATTTAAAATGAAAAATCGCTGTCCCCCCAAACAAATTGTGCCATTACCTTTTGTGCTTCAAATGCCTTCCTTAAGTGCACGTAGTTAGTGAGCGCCCTCATTGCTATTGGCAGCTTGCCGATGACTTTCAGGTCAATGGGTCTCTTATGAGCAGAGGTGATGAATGTGTTCATCCACCAATAGGTACCCTTTGACAAAAGGTTCACAAATGGCTGAAGAAACCTCACTCCCAGGTCCTGCAGGTCTTCTGGAGGCTTCACTTCCGTTGGGTGCTTGAAGCAAACGTAGCGCTGCAAGAAATCACAAAGCCATAAATTGCAAGCAAGACTCTTTCTCCAAATATAGAAAGTATTATCAAAACAACACAGATATGAGACACAGACCCCTGAATCCAAAAAGTGACAGGTTAGGCATGGAGTGACCCTCTCTTATTACATGCCAGTCCAGGACGTTTCCAGGATCTGCTGGTCAGACATCCATATACTTCTGATTTGATAGTAGTAGATGCATTTCTGCTGTAATGCCAGCAGATGGTGTTGTGGCAGGCCACAAAGGCAAATGAAAATGGGACTGGGAGGAAAAAGTCCAGCCGAAGTAAAAAATCAGGAGTGGTCTTCCCTGGGCTTTCTCGTATACTCAGATATGGGGATGGATATTTGAGAAGTAAACCACAAGACAATGATTATATTTTTATATTATGTACATTAAAGAACCATCAACAACAAATCAAATTAATAATAAATTGAACAATTATTATAAAAGTAAAGTTGAATAAATTGGACTCTGCAGCTGCATGAATAAAAAGTACCACATCCAGTTAACAGAAATAGCTCAAAAGTTGTTAGAAATCTACATTTTGTACCTAACACTTGTATGCAAAATTTGATTGACCTAAGAGAAAGCGAACTCAAGTTATCGCGTTTACATACACACACAGACAGACTCACAGACATAATTCCAAAAATGGTAAAATGTCAAGATTCGTCAAAATCTCAAAAATCGAATTTTTGGACGATTACAATACTTTCCCAACTAGAAAGTAAATCGGACTCAGGGAGGTCTAAAACGTTGATATTCATCAAAATCTCGAAATCGAATTTTTGGACGATTACAATACTTCCCTATACTTCATTACGAGAAAGTTAAAAAACCTAGAAATCAAGAATACCTAGCGCCAAACCCAACCCGTTAATCAGAAGGCATAGTGTCATGAACTAGTAATCCCAAAAGCACTTCTGAAAATGCCCACCAGGCTGGATATAGGATCTAACACAGAGTCTTTATAAAATAAATACAGCACATTCATTTTTCACAAAAAATGTGCTGTAATGCCTTGAAGCTCCAAAGAGTACAAAAGGCATAAAGGAGTTGCCTGAAACAATAAGGCAATGCAAAGCAAATACAATCCCAATAATGAAACCCAGATACAAAGTCAAAAACAGAGCATGGAGTCAAAAAATCCGGTAGATAACAAAAAAAACCAGAAGAACTCACCAACTCCTGAGCGCATTCACAATGAACCGCTAGGAACTGTGGGAGACCCTCCAGATTTATAGGGCAGAGGACAGTTTCTGGCAGTGATTGGCAGGTGGACCCACCAATTAATGGACCACCCAGTGTATAAAATCTTCAAATCATTCTCTATATTTTATTTTTATACTTTGCTTAATCCCAACAAGACAAATTCAGATGTAGGAGGCATTATAATAAAAAGGCATATCCTCTTCCCTTACACCTCACTTTTATAACAGTTGTTCACAGCATAGTGCTAAATTGGTATTACAGCCTGGGAAATGAAGATTGAGCCATACCTCAGGCTATTGATTACTTTATGGATGGACATCTGGGACAACAATTTGGTTTACAGCCTGGGAAAGGAAGACATAAGGCGATATCAAAAAACTTTATTATCTGGGAAAAGAGAGATTAAAGAGTTTGAGCAAAATTCATCCATCATATTGACAGCCAGCCAATCAGGTGCATGGAACATTCATGTGTTGTGAAACCACGGCGTGAAACTTTATAATAAATATGCCTCATTTGAAAGCAGCGAAGAAGAGGAGAAACAATGACGACGGAAGAGCGACATCAGAGAGGAAAACAAAGACACGTGTGACTAGTTTTCATCCGATCGTCAGTTAACAGCATTTTCACGAACGTCAATTCAAATGCCACCCTGGGACATTCATCCTTGTCATCTGTAACTTTTTTGCAAGCTTTTTCTAAAGACTACACAGTGCATCCGGAAAGTATTCCCAGCGCTTCATCACTTTTTCCACATTTTGTTATGTTACAGCCTTATTCCAAAATGGATTAAATTCATTTTTTTCCTCAGAATTCTACACACAACACCCCATAATGACGTGAAAAAAGTTTACTTGAAGTTTTTCAAATTTATTAAAAATAAAAAAACTGAGAAATCCCATGTCCATAAGTATTCACAGCCTTTGCTCAATACTTTGTCGATGCCCCTTTGGCAGCAATTCCAGCCTCAAGTCTTGTTGAATATGATGCCACAAGCTTGGCACACCTATCCTTGGCCAGTTTGGCCCATTCCTCTTTGCAGCACCTCTCAAGCTCCATCAGGTTGGATGGAAGCGTCGGTGCTCAGCCATTTTAAGATCTCTCCAGAGATGTTCAATCGGATTCAAGTCTGGGCCACTCAAGGACATTCACAGAGTTGTCCTGAAGCCACTCCTTTGATATCTTGGCTGTGTGCTTAGGGTTGTTGTCCTGCTGAAAGATGAACTGTTGCCCCAGTCTGAGGTCAAGAGCGCTCTGGAGCAGGTTTTCATCCAGGATGTCTCTGTACATTGCTGCAGTCATCTTTCCCTTTATCCTGACTAGTCTCCCAGTCCCCACAGCCTGATGCTGCCACCACCATGCTTCATTGTAGGGATGGTGCCAGGTTTCCTCCAAACGTGACGCCTGGCATTCACACCAAAGACTTCAATCTTTGTCTCATCAGACCAGAGAATTTTCTTTCTCGTGGTCCGAGAGTCCTTCAGGTGCCTTTTGGCAAACTCCAGGCGGGCCGCCATGTGCCTTTTACTAAGGAGTGGCTTCCGTCTGGCCACTCTACCATACAGGCCTGATTGGTGGATTGCTGCAGAGATGGTTGTCCTTCTGGAAGGTTCTCCTCTCTCCACAGAGGACCTCTAGAGCTCTGACAGAGTGACCATCGGGTTCTTGGTCACCTCCCTGACTAAGGCCCTTCTTCCCCGATTGCTCAGTTTAGATGGCCGGCCAGCTATAGGAAGAGTCCTGGTGGTTTTGAACTTCTTCCACTTACAGATGATGGAGGCCACTGTGCTCATTGGGACCTTCAAAGCAGCAGAAATTTTTCTGTAACCTTCCCCAGATTTGTGCCTTGAGACAATCCTGTCTCGGAGGTCTACAGACAATTCCTTTGACTTCATGCTTGGTTTGTGCTCTGACATGAACTGTCAACTGTGGGACCTTCTATAGACAGGTGTGTGCCTTTCCAAATCATGTTCAGTCAACTGAATTTACCACAGGTGGACTCCAAAGAAGCTGCAGAAACATCTCAAGGATGATCAGGGGAAACAGGAGGCACCTGAGCTCAATTCTGAGCTTCATGGCAAAGGCTGTGAATACTTATGGACATGTGCTTTCTCAATTTTTTTATTTTTAATAAATTTGCAAAAACCTCAAGTAAACGTTTTTCACGTTGTCATTATGGGGTGTTGTGTGTAGAATTCTGAGGAAAAAAAATTAATTTAATCCATTTTGGAATAAGGCTGTAACATAACAAAATGTGGAAAAAGTGATGAAGCGCTGGGAATACTTTCTGGATGCACTGTGTATATTCAGATTTTCCTATCAGTACCTATTTTCTATTATTATTTGTTCCAGTGGTATTATTATTATTATTCCTGTAATAAATACAGTGCTGCTTTTAACTTTCTATGCTTTGTCTTAATGTCTATAGAGTGATTGAAATAATAAGTTAGATTTCTTGAGCACCTGGTGCAGCCGGAGATTTGCCATACGCTCTGTGCTGCGAGGTTTATTAAGGCTGAGAGTGAGCGCTCCACCCAATAGTAGGGAACAGGACGTAAAGAAGGTATTCTTGGCTGATAAATGGCCGATAGTCAAGAGTGATGAGTCTTTGTATGTTTAAATGTATTCTTGTAGACCAAAAGTAATATTTAGGTCTGAGATATCATTAAAACAGCGTATGTTGTTCGTGCCGATAATAAGTAAGTCTCTTGAAGTGCTGAATGACAGGCTGTTGTCACACACGTGTGACTATGAGCGAGCTGAATGGACCAATTGGAGGTGATTACCCGCCAGGCCAGGGGGTGACGTGGTGCTCTAAGCCTATTTCTGTTATCTCTGCAGACCAAATAGGGAAAACCTGCCTGATTTAACGTCACTTCCTGTTCCGGGGCCCAGAATGACATCACTTCCGGTTTCCAACATATAAAACCTCCATCTTGACAGATCAGTTCAGTTCATGCTAGGAACTCAAACAAACAACATCCTTGTGTTGACCTTTTGCAGCCAGGAACAATATACGGGTGGCTGCCCCAAACCTTTTTCAGTGTGTTGAGACTCATTCTTTTACACTGTGTTATTCCTAAAGCACTTGTGTGGTTTAAAGTGCTAAAGGTTAGTCAGCGTGTGTGTGTCATTCATGGGGCACTGTTGTGGTTAGGGTCTGTGTGTCTGCGTCTAGCTATGTACAGTATGTGTGTGTTCATCTTAAAGTGCAACAGTAGACCAACCCGATAACGAACTTGACGAATACACGTACCCTTGAGGGAAAACAGGTAAAGGGGAAGTAGAGGGAAATACTACAATAATACAACAGGCAAAGAAAATACCGCAGATAATTAACAAAAGTACCATTAACATAAGTAAATGACTCAACAAAGAACACAAGGGGCAAAATATATAGATACTCTTATTAGGGTACAGAAGAGTTACAGAAACACATGTGATTTGATTTCATGGTATCTATAATCTTGGAGAACATATGACATGACTGGCGTGTCGCTGTAAAGATCAGCCTTGTGCCCTTTGGGTTGTTGTAGAGCCGTAATAAAGTAGCACCCATTAAACAAACTAACTGCAGAATAGCCATAAAAATATCAACCCCACAAAAAAGTGGGAAAAGATGAAGAAGAAGAAGAGCAAGCGGCACCCACAGAAATCCAAAATGGCATCTTGGGAAGGTGTGAGAATAGTTCACCACCTTCAAAACAAAAATGGCAAGAAAATTGAGGCCCGCAACATAAAAACCTCAAATGAGAACCTAAAGTGCTGAAACAACAATAAGGAGCATCACAACTGAAGTCCGATCATAATATCTGGAAAACTCTTGTCTGCTGATTTTGCAACACAATATCATTACTCGCATCTACCGACCCAAGAAGACAAGTGATTAGTGGACTTCTCCCGTATCTGCTGAGGTGCTAACACTTTATTTTTTATTCTTCTTCAATTAGCAGATGACAAGGCTGACACTGGAATGCAACCAAAATGAATAGGATGACCAGGAGAAGAGTCGTTGAACAAGCGAAGGATCATAACCAGAAGATTAATGGAGAGATCGTCAAACTGAACGTGTAACCCATAAACTGTAATTGATAAAGGTAAGGCAAAGGTCAGTAATCAATGAGTCTTTCCAAGGAAATCCGTCAAACTCTTATAATTATGATTCAGTCACGCCTGTCTTGATTCACTCATGACGATGATGCGATTCACATAATCACTGGGACAAATCTTCAGGGCCACTACAGACGCGAAATGGCTACTGTGACACAAAAATGTCTGTCACTAGAAGTAAACACAACAAAACGATGATCAATTTCCAAATAAATAGATATGCAGATGAGAGATTAGAACCATGAAAAACGGGAACCATTGAAGGAATCATGACAACGGACACCTTTATTCAAGCTGGTACATAAAATTTGAACATACTGAAATGCAGAGTTACCATGGAAAACAGAATAATGTTCCAAGTTGAGCACCACAATTGTGGTAGTTAATCCAAAGGTTTACCACAAGGACATCAATGAGCAGTTTGGTGCAACCCAAGATCCTCCTAAGGAAGATCTGCATTGTCTGCACCACCGCAACCATAAGGCTGACTTGATGGCTCCAGTCAGTGTTAGGACATTGTTGAAGGGTCTGGTATATATTGATCCACCAGAGCAACACCAGACCATTACTGGGAGCACGCAGCATCTGCTGAATATTCATAGGGCCATTATTGTCACATTTACAGAGTCCGGTGCGATTCTTACATTCACATGCTGATCAACATGCGACACGTCCAGTGCCTGAATGCTTTTATATCTACTGAATATGACCATCCCTGGTGTATGATCTGAGGTGATCTACTAGTTTATCAAAATACAACAAACTGGGCAGCTCTGGTGCCTACTTATCTGTTCGCTCCACAACGTTGGTGTCTGCAGGCTGTGCCATTATCAGTTAGCCAATGTAAGAATGCTGAAGTGTCTACTGAAAGGCATTCACTGAAGGGACCCTCCACTACAGATTTCATTTTAACAATATGACGACATGATCTAATCATTTAGGTTCATAATCAGCCATTCAGTTGTTGTGTCTACGGACTACCTAACACCAGAATATTAACTGAAGAATTTTGAGTAAGGCCATTTGTGAGAGCCTGTGGTGTTTAGTGATAAACTAGTTCAGTGTCTCTCGATGAATTAACCCCAAGATATTAACTAAACATTCATTCATCCATAAAAATTATTTTCTTTACAGTATCTGCACATCCTCCAATGCCAGTCCGCTAATCATGAATCTGATGGAGGCTCCACTATTTACTGACCACCAGTACAAGAACATCACTGGTGGGCTCCTGCCTTTATTGATTCATCAGTGCCAGTGTCATACGTCTATCACCTTCCTCCTGCACAGTGTTTTAATATGAAGTGATGTATGCCAAGAATGATGGTGGTCGATGACAGAGTGGCACTGTAGTTAGCATTGCTGTCTTGGGTTTGAATCTCATGCATGGCCTTGATCTCTGTGGCGTATGCATGTCCTCCCCAGGCCCGGATGTTGTGTTTCCTTCCAAAGACACACAGGTTAGGTCGACTGACAACTCCGTTGACTCCAGTATAGATGTGTACACACGTGGGCCCTGAACAGGTATGGTTCCTGCCAAATGCCCAGTGCTGTCAGAATGGAATGCGACTCCCTGTGACCCTGAATTTCATTAAGTAGGTTTGAGAACATTTGAAAAATTTTGAAGAGAACGGGCCATTCAGCAACAGAGTTCACCAATCTTGTCCACCTACTGTCTCCATAGTATGCCCAGTTCACATCCCTACACAGCCAGTCACTCACTTTTCCAGCTTGGAGCCTACTGCCACTCGGTCATTCTTCTGTATTTTTGCTTTGCGCCCTCCTCCACCATCACCTATCGTCTATTGGGGAGGAGTGAAAGCTTTAGATTCACCACAAATCTCTGGTTTTAATGGATCTTGATGTTTGAGGGTCCCCTGATACTAAAAACATTGATATCTTGATGATGGGTGTGTGTCTGTCCGTGTGTGTCGCAGTTTCTTGAGGACGGTTTAGAACTAAAATGGCTGGATGGAAACTTGCAACTTAAGCCTGTTATGAGATGACGATGTGCTGATTAGTTTTTGAGCCAAATCGTGCAAAAGAAAGCGGCACGCTAGAGGAACCCTCAAATACTGTAATTCTGCAATTCATTATGAATTCTTCTCATCAATTGCTATCGTAATGACCTATTTTATAATCAGAACGATCAACATCAGTGCGGCAAATAATTACTGAAATGTAAGAGAATAGTTCGGATAACTAGGGCACAATGCCTACTGACACTCGCGTCCACATTTTTTAATTTACACCGATTTGTGATTAAACGTTTACCGCTAGCACTTCATACAATGTTTCAGGCATTTAGAGCATGATGGTAGACATCCACAAATTGGTAGGTGTTAATGAAAAATTCACACTTTTTGATGTATGGGCTAATTCTGCGTTTATGTGTTCTTGGACAGATGCTAAATCCGAGTTGTGGAGTCTGAAATATCACGTGAACAGTCGACAAACTCATCATTACAAGTCAGACAATTCGGGCAAAACAAATTGTCATGTGATACAACGCTGACCTTTCACCTTAGTCCATTGTTTAAAATAAAACATAACCTGGTCAGCCCGAAATGCCACGTGTTTGATCGAAACACATTTGGAGCTAAGTGATACAGTACGTATTTAATATGTTTATTTTGTAAATGCTGTTTATCTTCGGGCAGCACGGTGGTGCAGTGGTAGTGCTGCTGCCTTGCAGTTAAGAGACCCGGGTTCGCTTCTCGGGTCCTCCCTGCGTGGAGTTTGAATGTTCTCCCTGTGTCTGCATGGGTTTCCTCCCAGAGTCCAAAGACATGAAGGTTAGGTGCATTGGCGATTCTAAATTGTCCCTAGTGTGTGCTTGGTGTGCGTGCCCTGCGGTGGGCTGGTGCCCTGCCTAGCGTTTGTTTCCTGCCTTACGCCCTGGTATAGGCTCCGGCAGACCCCCGGTTAGGATATAGTTGGATGGATGGATGTTGAAGACCAAGTAACAGATCAACAGGGATGTTGCATTTTCCCCAAGAGTCCGACTGAAAACCCAAAAAGGATATACAGTGGTGTGAAAAACTATTTGCCCCCTTCCTGATTTCTTATTCTTTTGCATGTTTGTCACACAAAATGTTTCTGATCATCAAACACATTTAACCATTAGTCAAATATAACACAAGTAAACACAAAATGCAGTTTGTAAATGGTGGTTTTTATTATTTAGGGAGAAAAAAAAATCCAAACCTACATGGCCCTGTGTGAAAAAGTAATTGCCCCCTGAACCTAATAACTGGTTGGGCCACCCTTAGCAGCAATAACTGCAATCAAGCGTTTGCAATAACTTGCAATGAGTCTTTTACAGCGCTCTGGAGGAATTTTGGCCCACTCATCTTTGCAAAATTGTTGTAATTCAGCTTTATTTGAGGGTTTTCTAGCATGAACCGCCTTTTTAAGGTCATGCCATAGCATCTCAATTGGATTCAGGTCAGGACTTTGACTAGGCCACTCCAAAGTCTTCATTTTGTTTTTCTTCAGCCATTCAGAGGTGGATTTGCTGGTGTGTTTTGGGTCATTGTCCTGTTGCAGCACCCAAGATCGCTTCAGCTTGAGTTGACGAACAGATGGCCGGACATTCTCCTTCAGGATTTTTTGGTAGACAGTAGAATTCATGGTTCCATCTATCACAGCAAGCCTTCCAGGTCCTGAAGCAGCAAAACAACCCCAGACCATCACACTACCACCACCATATTTTACTGTTGGTATGATGTTCTTTTTCTGAAATGCTGTGTTCCTTTTACGCCAGATGTAACGGGACATTTGCCTTCCAAAAAGTTCAACTTTTGACTCATCAGTCCACAAGGTATTTTCCCAAAAGTCTTGGCAATCATTGAGATGTTTCTTAGCAAAATTGAGACAAGCCCTAATGTTCTTTTTGCTTAACAGTGGTTTGCATCTTGGAAATCTGCCATGCAGGCCGTTTTTGCCCAGTCTCTTTCTTATGGTGGAGTCGTGAACACTGACCTTAATTGAGGCAAGTGAGGCCTGCAGTTCTTTAGACGTTGTCCTGGGGTCTTTTGTGACCTCTCGGATGAGTCGTCTCTGCGCTCTTGAGGTAATTTTGGTCGGCTGGCCACTCCTGGGAAGGTTCACCACTGTTCCATGTTTTTGCCATTTGTGGATAATGGCTCTCACTGTGGTTCGCTGGAGTCCCAAAGCTTTAGAAATGGCTTTATAACCTTTACCAGACTGATAGATCTCAGTTACTTCTGTTCTCATTTGTTCCTGAATTTCTTTGGATCTTGGCATGATGTCTAGCTTTTGAGGTGCTTTTGGTCTACTTCTCTGTGTCAGGCAGCTCCTATTTAAGTGATTTCTTGATTGAAACAGGTGTGGCAGTAATCAGGCCTGGGGGTGGCTACGGAAATTGAACTCAGGTGTGATACACCACAGTTAGGTTATTTTTTAACAAGGGGGCAATTACTTTTTCACACAGGGCCATGTAGGTTTGGATTTTTTTTTCTCCCTAAATAATAAAAACCACCATTTACAAACTGCATTTTGTGTTTACTTGTGTTATATTTGACTAATGGTTAAATGTGTTTGATGATCAGAAACATTTTGTGTGACAAACATGCAAAAGAATAAGAAATCAGGAAGGGGGCAAATAGTTTTTCACACCACTGTAGCAGCGCTAGAAAAGGTCCAGAGAAGAGCGACTGGGCTGATTCCAGGGCTACAGGGGATGAGTGATGAGGAACGATTCAAAGAGCTGAGCCTTTACAGGTTAAGCAGAAGAAGATTAAGAGGAGACTTGACTGAAGTGTTTAAAATGATGAAGGAAATTAGTCCAGTGGATCAAGAATGTTATTTTAAAATTAATTTATCAAGAACACGGGGACACAGTTGGACACTTGTGAAGGGTAAATTTCACACAAACATTAGGAAGTTTTCTTTACACAAAGAACGACAGACACTTGGAATAAGCGACCAAGTAGTGTGGTGGACAGTAAGACTTTAGGGACTTTCAAAACTCGACTTGATGTCATTTTAGAAGAATGAAGTGGATACGACTGGCAAGCTTTGTTGGGCTGAATGGCCTGTTCTCGTCTCGAGTGTTCTTATGGTCTAATGTGAATGCACTGAAGTGGGAAGGTGAAATGTCAGAACGTTTAGCATGTGAACGCAGCCTTATTGTAGCACTCCCTTCAAAGATCGACTGTGGGCTGGCCCGGCCCACAGTTTGAGAACCACTGACCTAAGCAATGTGCAGAAGCAATTGAAAAAGCAAAGGTTATGTCAGTCATCACACTACAGGAAAGACACAGCAGCACTTGAAGCCGAGGATGCCTGAGGAGTGGAGAAGAAGTGGACTGGTGGGCCGATATTTAAGAATAAGGGGGATGTGCAGGACTGCAGTAACTACAAGGGAATAAAATTGATGAGCCACAGCATGAAGTTATAGGAAAGAGTAGTGGAAGGTTAAGAAGTGAGGTGATGATAAGTGAGCAGCAGGATGGTTTCATGCCAAGAAAGAGCACCACGGATGTGATGTTTGCTCTGAGGCTGTTGATGGAGAAGTTTAGAGAAGGCAAGAAGGAGTTGCATTGCGTCTTTGTGGACCTGGAGAAAGCATATGACAGGGTGACTGAGAGGAGCTGTGGTATTGTATGAGGAAGTCGGGAGTGGCAGAGAAGTACGTAAGAGTTGTACAGGATATGTACGAAGGGAGTGTGACTGTGGTGAGGTCTGCGGTAGGAGTGACGGAGGTGGGATTACATCAGGGATCGGCTCTGAGCCCTTTCTTATCTCCAATGGTGATGGACAGGCTGACAGACGAGATTAGACAGGAGTCCCCATGGACTGTGATGTTAGCTGATGACATTGTGATCTGTGGCCATAGCAGGGAGCAGCTTGAGGAGATCCTGGAGAGGTGGAGATTTGAGAGGAGAGGAATGAAGGTCAGTAGGAACAAAACAGAATACATGTGTGTAAATGAGAGGGAGGTCAGTGGAATGGTGTCGATGAGGGAGTAGAGTTGGCGAAGGTGAAGCAGTTTAAATACTTGGGATCAACAGAACAGAGTAATGGGGATTGTGAAAGAGAAGTGAAGAAGAGAGTGCAGGCAGGGTGGAGAAGAGTGTCAGGAGTGATTGGTGACAGACGGGTATCAGAAAGAGTGGAAAAGAAGGTCTACAGGACGGTAGTAAGACCAGAGCTGGAGGTGGCAGAGTTAAAGATGCTAAGATTGTCATTGGGTGTGACGAGGATGTACAGGATTAGAAATGAGGACATTAGAGGGTCGGCTCAAGTTGGATGGGTGGGAGGCAAAGTCAGAGAGGCGAGATGGCGTTGGTTTGGACATGTGCAGAGGAGAGATGCTGGGTATATTGGGAGGAGGGTGCTAAGGATAGAGCTGACAGGGAAGAGGAAAAGAGGAAGGCCTAAGAGGAGGTTTATGGATGTGCTGAGAGAGGACATGCAGGTGATTTGTGTAACAGAGCAAGATGACGAGGACAGGAAGAAATGGAAGAAGATGATTCGCTGTGGCAACACCTAACGGGAGTAGCCGAAAGAAGAAGAAGAAGAAGAAGAATGTCATCATTCCATACAAATAGATCAATTTTTACAAAAAATAGGATTGAAGACAAATCAACCCCCATCCCTGAGAAAGAGAGCATGGCCAACAGAGTAAAACTTAAAGCTAGTAAAAATACATAAATTGATGAGTTTAATAGGCGGATAAAGATAAATGGAGAAGAAAAAGAAATGGGAAGAGAATCTACTTCCTCAGTGCTTTAAGAGCTTATTCTAAAATATTATTGATCAGATCCTGACAGGTTTTGACAAAGCTCTTCACAGATCGTCTAAGTGAGAATTTGATTTTTTCCAATTTCAAATAATATAAAACATCAGGGACCCACTGACTTAAAAGAGGAAAGTTAGGATTCTTCCAGTTTAGCAAAATAAGTCTGTGTGCCAATAGTGTAGTGAAGGCCATCACAGTTTCCTTGTCCTTCTCCACTTCAAGTCCATCTGGAAGAACACCATAGACAGCTGTTAATAGATTAGGAGGGATTGGGACACCAAGGCTGTCTGAAAGGCACTTAAAGATTTTGGTCCAGAATGATGTTAGTTTGGCGAAGCCCCAAAACATGTGACCCAGTAGGACTGGAACTTGATTGCAGCGTTCGCAGGTTGGATCTTGCCCTGGAAACATTTTGGACAGTTGTGGACCCAGAGAATTCTACCGGTTTAGGCTCAAGACTGTGTAACGACTAATCAGCTCTTCGAAATCCTCAAAGGCTATGATAAAGCAGATCCAGCAGAATTTTTTCAACCAAACAGCAAATCAAATACTCAAAGTCAGCAGTGGAAATTAAGGGAAAGCCCTTCTCTATGCAGATAGATAGATAGATAGATAGATAGATAGATAGATAGATAGATAGATAGATAGATAGATAGATAGATAGATAGATAGATAGATAGATAGATAGATAGATAGATAGAGTGAAAGGCACTATATGATAGATAGATAGATAGATAGATAGATAGATAGATAGATAGATAGATAGATAGATAGATAGATAGATAGATAGATAGAGTGAAAGGCACTATATGATAGATAGATAGATAGATAGATAGATAGATAGATAGATAGATAGATAGATAGATAGATAGATAGATAGATAGATAGATAGATAGAGTGAAAGGCACTATATGATAGATAGATAGATAGATAGATAGATAGATAGATAGATAGATAGATAGATAGATAGATAGGAAAGGCACTATATGATAGATAGATAGATAGATAGATAGATAGATAGATAGATAGATAGATAGATAGATAGATAGATAGATAGATAGATAGATAGATAGATAGATAGAGAAAGGCACTATATGATAGATAGATAGATAGATAGATAGATAGATAGATAGATAGATAGATAGATAGATAGATAGATAGATAGATAGATAGATAGATAGAGTGAAAGGCACTATATGATAGATAGATAGATAGATAGATAGATAGATAGATAGATAGATAGATAGATAGATAGATAGATAGATAGATAGATAGAGTGAAAGGCACTATATAATAGATAGATAGATAGATAGATAGATAGATAGATAGATAGATAGATAGATAGATAGATAGATAGATAGATAGATAGATAGATAGATAGAGTGAAAGGCACTATATGATAGATAGATAGATAGATAGATAGATAGATAGATAGATAGATAGATAGATAGATAGATAGATAGATAGATAGATAGGAAAGGCACTATATGATAGATAGATAGATAGATAGATAGATAGATAGATAGATAGATAGATAGATAGATAGATAGATAGATAGATAGATAGATAGATAGATAGATAGAGAAAGGCAATATATGATAGATAGATAGATAGATAGATAGATAGATAGATAGATAGATAGATAGATAGATAGATAGATAGATAGATAGATAGAGTGAAAGGCACTATATGATAGATAGATAGATAGATAGATAGATAGATAGATAGATAGATAGATAGATAGATAGATAGAGTGAAAGGCACTATATAATAGATAGATAGATAGATAGATAGATAGATAGATAGATAGATAGATAGATAGATAGATAGATAGATAGATAGATAGATAGATAGATAGAGTGAAAGGCACTATATGATAGATAGATAGATAGATAGATAGATAGATAGATAGATAGATAGATAGATAGATAGATAGATAGATAGATAGATAGATAGATAGATAGATAGATAGATAGATAGATACTTTATTAATGCCAAGAGGAAAGTCACAATTCATGTAGGGCTCTGAAACAAACTACCAGGACATGGCAGCTGAATGGTCTGGTCTTGGTTGTTAAACGTCTTACGTTCTTATGATGCTGATGGAAAGGACTGGCATCCTGTGATCCCATTTAGAGGAGGTGGGTTACAAGAAGTGGATGGAAGGACGCATTATTGGATACATAAGGTGTAGTCACATATGTGTTAGTAGAAGGCATTCAAAGGGCTTGTATGAGGTCAGCAGTTCCATGCTGAATTGAGAGGGGGCGCTGTTATTCACAATCTATCCTTTTTTTTTTTTTTCCTCTATGGACCAGAAGCTCAGTACGTCAGTATATGAGGATCACCAGCTGGTGCCCCTAAATCTTTTTCTGATTTGCTGTGTCATATTTTGCAGTGGTTCTTTAAGGTAAGCAAATCAGATGTTTCAGGTTCAGGTAGTTCTACTCACAGTCATACAAGTGCGTATGGGAGTCAGCCAAAGAGACCAAAAGACGATAATTCCACGCTAGACCAGGGGGTGGCAGGGAGCACTAAACCTCCCTCTTTTCTCTCTACAGAGCAGACATGGGAAATTCCGCCTGAATCCAAGGACGTCACTTCCGATCCCGGTCCCAATGACATCACTTCCCCTGACTGGCCTTAAAAACCCGCCATCTTCCCTACATTGGTCAGTTCTGTTTTGGACTCGAATCTGTACACATTTGTACTAAAAAAGCACACGTGTGGCTGCCCCAAACCTTTGTTGTGTGTGTCTGGCTGGTTATTTCACATCACTAATCATGGCGTGAGACGTGGTACATGTCGATGAGCACATAACAAGTAAGGGTTTCACTGGAGATGTGACAGTAAGGACCAATCAAAGCAAAGTTAGGACACTGCTTGCAAAACGTCACATTCTCTTGCACTCATATGCAGGTGTCCCTTTCTTTGTTTTTTCTTCTCGTGTCCTTAATTTATTTCAGAGATTTTCAACTGACTAAGTCATACATGCTGATATTTGAATACGTGAAGAGGCGGAGTGGTGGCTCAGAGACTAGGGATCTGCACTGGCAATCAGAAGGTTACCGGTTTGAATCCCGTAAATGCCAAAAGGGACTCTGCTGTGTTGGGCCCTTAACTTGCAATTGCTGAGCGCTTTGAGTAGTGAGAAAAGCGCTATATAAATGCAAAGAATTATATTTAAATAAATTAAAAAAAGATGAGCAATGTTATTACTAAGTGGGCACAATAAACAGCCACCAGGTTCTGTTCCTGATTTTGTCAGAAGGCTAAACACGAGTTTCACGTTATCGGTGCACAACATCGCTGGGTGTTATCCTGGACCCTTCTCTTCATACACTTTACAAAAGAGCATCCAAGAGCTGCATTTACTGGCTTAAATATGTAAGAACATTCAGATGTGTCCTTAGTATGCAAAATACAGAGAAGATGAGTAGAACTTTGTCCATCTTTGACCAACTGTGGACTCTCCTAGTCCATCGACTGGCCATATTTTAATAAACTTTGCATTGTCGGGTTGCGTTTTTATTAATCAACTTGAAATTGCTCTGCTCTCCTGTGACTTCCTTGGGATTTGAGTGTTCGTCTCTGTAAATGGTGTATGTTCTCGCACTCCACGATTACTGCATTATAAATTTAAATGTGTGCATCGCTCCCAGCCTGTGCTCAATGAAGAGTGCGACACCAAAATAAATTGAGTTGACTAAATGCCAGTGTGTCTTGCCTCTGCATGCCCGTTGGGGTTTTGTTTTTCAGAAGCACAGGAAACAAAAATGACGCTGCATCTTCAACTGGTGTCACGCTGTTATCACATTGATATTTCATATCTCTGTATATTTAAACATGCAAATTCTAGGAAAGCCAAGTCAATTGTGAACTCTTTGAAATCATCTCAGTGCCCCTTGGTCTGAATTCTGCTCCTGCAGTGTTCTCCTGGCCTGATGAATCTTCTTCCCACATCGTCAAGGATACACAGATTGGGGACTTCTGGTTGGCCCCCCAGGGTGTGTGACGTTCAGGAGCCTTTTATCCCATACCAGTTGTTTCCTGCTTTGTGTCAGCTCCTTGACCCTGAAGTGGGTTGGAAAATGTACAATGCCTTTGGAACTTCCCCATTGGACATTTTCTTGTTATCCAACATGGAATCCCAGTGGACTTCATTTGTTTTTACTGGTACTGGGCATCAGCTAAAGACTCGTTGATGTCAAAATGAAAGCTCTAAAGCACTAATTGAAGCACAAAAGTATTCACCCCCTTTAATGGCACACATCATCGGTGCAACCCCTTTGGCATTAGAGGTCCCAACATTAGTTCAGTGAAGGTCACCAGTCTGGCGTTTCAATTGATGCTAACTGAAGATGATGTCAATATGGTGGCCTAACATTCACAAGCTACTCCATGAAAAGCACTCATTTTGCTGTGTTTGGGAGCCATGATGCACTGCATGGTAACATTGTTTGAAAATGAACCAGAGATAACGCTACAACTCTCGAGAGACGCGCAAAACCTGAGATTGTGTGCTGCTGCCGATGAGGATGATAATGCGGTTGGACATTGCCTGAACAGACAATATGCAGCACATTTGGACCACCTTCCAGGCTCTGAGAAAGTAAGCAATGCCACCTTGGGTCAAGAGGGGGCACTAGTGCTAACCATTTCTTCTCATTCCACTACATGTGATGAAGACCATGGAGTGGCTGCTGCTTCACCACCTGAGGCCACAGGTCCATCACGCCCTCGACCCTCTGCAGTTCGCATACCAGGAGAAGGTGGGAGTGGAGGATGCCATCATCTACATGTTACACCGATCCATCTCCCACTTGGACATAGGCAGTGGTGCAGTAAGAATTATATTTCTGGACTTCTCTAGCGCCTTCAACACCATCCAACCTCTGCTCCTTAGGGATAAGCTGACAGAGATGGGAGTAGATTCATACCTGGTGACATGGATCATGGACTATCTTACAGACAGACCGCAGTATGTGCGTCTTGGGAACTGCAGGTCTGACATTGTGGTCAGCAACACAGGAGCGCCACAGGGGACTGTACTTTCTCCAGTCCTGTTCAGCCATCGGACTTCCAATACAACTCAGAGTCCTGCCACGTGCAAAAGTTCGCTGATGACACTGCTATCGTGGGCTGCATCAGGAGTGGGCAGGAGGAGGAATATAGGAACGTAATCAAGGACTTTGATAAATGGTGCGACTCAAACGACCTACAACTGAACACCAGCAAAACCAAGGAGCTGGTGGTGGATTTTAGGAGGACCAGGCCCCTCATGGACCCCGTGATCATCAGAGGTGACTGTGTGCAGATGGTGCAGACCTATAAATACCTGTGAGGAGCACGGATTCCTCGCTATTGTTGTGGAGGGATAGAGTAGTTGTGGCAACCATTGTTTATATCGAGCACAGACAGAATCAAATGAAATAATACAAGGATTACTAGCTGGGGTTTAACAGTGATATCCCGTCTAGTAGGCATTTTTGGGACTTACGTGCTTTGGAACTGTCAAGCTTTACAACAGTGATCTGTTATAACAGCAGACCAACTGCACAGTAAACTGACTAAATAATGAGTGGAACAGAATCAGAAACGAATGGTGTATCGGAGCACTGAGATTTGTACTGATATCTACCCTGAATTGCAAAAATGATTAAAAATGAACTAATCAGAAAGATGCAACCTAATTGACAACTATGAATATCGGCTCCATGCAGGCTGCAAATTATTTGCAGTGCAGGACGTCTGTGAATTTGTCAGCAACTGCTCAAAGATGCTCTGAGTGGAATCATCACTGCTGGATTTGTATGTAGAGAAACCTGTGGACATGAGAGCGCAGCCACTTGGAAAGACTTTCAGAAAAATACATGCATTTCAGAAATTGGACTGGACTGCCAATACTGACGCTCTGTGTAAGAGAGGACAGAGCCGACTATACTTCCTTAGAAGGCTGGTGTCCTTCAACATCTGCAATAAGATGCTGCAGATGTTCTATCAGACGGTTGTGGCGAGCGCCCTCTTCTACACGGTGGTGTGCTGGGGAGGCAGCATTAAGAAGAAGGACGCCTCACGCCTGCACAAACTGGTGAAGAAAGCAGGCTCTATTGTAGGCATGGAGCTGGACAGCTTGACATCAGTGGCAGAGCGACGGGCGCTGAGCAGACTCCTGTCAAGAATCCACTGCATCCACTGAACAGGATCATCTCCAGACAGAGGAGCAGCTTCAGCGACAGACTGCTGTCACCGTCCTGCTCCACTGACAGACTGAGGAGATCGCTCCTCCACCACACTATGTGACTCTTCAATTCCACCAGGGGGGTAAACGTTAACATTATACAAAGTTATTGTCTGTCTGTATACCTGCATTGTTATCACTCTTTAATATTGTTTTTTGTATCAGTATGCTGCTGCTGGAGTATTTGAATTTCCCCTTGGGATTAATAAAGTATCTATCTATCATATAGTGCCTTTCACTCTATCTATCTACAGTTCTGAGAAGACAACTGAGGACAGCGTTTAGCCCCACCCACAACACCCACAGAAGGCTCTGCCCCTTCCATCTGGGATGCCATCAAAACAAGCTGTCCACGAGAAGGAGGCGTTCATTTTGTCCCCGGATATCAACAGTGTGCCATACCCTTTGGCTGTGAAAAGCCTTTCATAATTGGAGGGCACTAGTTTTTCATTTTTCTTCCTACTTAATTAAATAGGGATGCCCAGTTGGCCTTTCTTTTGGCATCCTCAGGCTGTTTACCCGGTCACACTGTACTGTGTAATCAGTTCACTTCAGATTTATTGTTATTTGTTTTCAAAGTACAATGCGCTCTTTTTTATTATGCTGCCACTTGTCGCGATTCTCACTCTTTAGGTTCTGTAAAATAACACAGAATATTATTCTTGTAAAGCACTTTGAGCTGCACCACCTGTATGAAAATGTGCCGTAGCAATAAATGGTTCAAAGTGTATGGAAGTTTATTTGTGCCAAAATTCAATGCGATTCAAAGTGTTAACTCTGTTGAAATGCAATACACATGCAAGTGCTGCCATTTAGTTTTTGCATAGATTTATCAGGTAATAATTAAAAACACATCATCCAAATGATCAAATGCTTTTCACTATGGCATGCTATTTCCATTCCCATTTAAAATGCAATATAAAAATGCATTGTGTTTCAATTCCTGTTCGTCGATCGCACGTCATAAGTTTAAGAAATGCAGAGGAGACGTATTGTGTATTGCCAAGAGGTAGCTCTGCGTGGATTGCATTACGATAAGAGACTTTAAACATGCCAAGACTAAAAGTAATCAAACAACCAATCAGGATCAAAAGGTGGGGCAAGGGGCGTCAACATTTGGGGAGAGAGGCGGGCCTCTTCTAAACGTTTCTGTATTCCGGTTGGCAGACTGTGGACTGTGAAGCGGTTAACTGAAATGGCGAAAAGTCCGTTTTAGGTCTCGCTGAAGAAGAAGAAGTTTACTCTTATGTTGAGTCGTCTAAAATGGTTTTTAATTTTTAATTTTGACATTTTCAAAAAAATGGACAAACTTGTTCTCATTCACCTATGGAACCGCATGTCCATCAGTCCCACTGAACAAGAACACAGAAGGGATTTTTAAAATTGACAAAAAATGCTTCAATTTAGAACACAATTGTATGTTGTAAATAGTATATACTAAATATATTAATTAACCTATCCTTTAAACTGTCTATTTCTTATTACACACACATGGACACGCAGTATATAGCAGCGTTTCTCAACTTTTAAGTATTTGCGACCCGAGTTTTCATAACAGTTTTAATTGCCCCCCCTAACGTTTTTTTGAAAGGAGCCCACTAATACCAATTTGTTCTTTTTTAATTAATGATATATCATAGATGCATATTTTATTATACCTACTTGACTTTTATCGACATTTATCTAACTCCATATTTATTTTTCTAGTATCATAATGTAGTTTAAGTTCATTTGTTTTGGTTTCAATAGATGGATTTTTCATATTTTTGATTCTCGTTTTCTTTTTTTCACATCTTGGTGCCCCCCTTTTTGTTACTTCACGCTCCCCCTAGGGGGGCCTGCCTCCCAGTTTGAGAACCACTGGTATATAGTAAGTGCCATGGAGGACAGATGGGCATCCCAGCTGCAAGGGAGACGGATTTCCTGCCCAGCTGGGAGGCCGTAATGGAAGGAGTGCAGGAGTGGAGGTACAACCCGGTCGTAACGCCCTGTAATCTTCACCCCGGCTGGGATGGACTGGCGGAATGTGCCCATGGGGAGCAGTTCAAACACCTCATTGAGAGGTGGCAGTGCTCCTCCAGGCTGATCCCAATCATGGACACCCACAGAGTCGTATGGGAATTGGAGTACAGAAGCGCAGCATTATTGGGGTCCATTGGTGCCATCAGAGGGTGCTGCCAGGGGAGGACAACACTGGTTTCCACGTGACCCAGAAGTGCTGCAGCATTGGAAGCATTCCTGGGTCTTACTTGAAAAGGAGCCCACCACCTCACATCAAGGAGTCCGAGTCGGGCAACACTCAACTGGAGGAGTGGAAGGAGAGGAAGACATTTAGTAACGTAATTTTGTGGTATTTGTGGCTGTGTGCACAATAAAAATCCTGGATTTTAAACCCGGAGTTGTGTTGGGGGATATTGTGGTTTGGGGCTCAGTGGCGCTCCCTTGTGGTTACTATATATATATATATATATATATTTGTACTCTTTGGCACCCCAAGGTGTAGTGCAGCCATTCAGACATTTGGGGTGCAGACCTGGTGGGGGTCAGACTCAAGTGGCAGACCTTTGCCTCACATCGCAGCACCTCATTCAGCAGGCCACATGACTTTTAAGGATGCGTCTCTACTGCTGTAGGCTCGTGTTGTCTGTGCTTTTTATTTTACAAATCCGATTTGTTTGCCGCAGCCCTTTTTATTTAAAGGAATTGCTTTCTGTCGTTTCATTTTTCCTATTACAATGTGCAGCATCTAATTAATTAGCCATTATATCTCCGCTCAGGCCCATTATCTGAAAAAGCAGAATGACATCTGGTAACCTTCATCATCGCCGGTCCCTTGACAGATGTCTGCTCAGTTAGAATTGGAAAATTCGGTCAGATCCTCTGTGAGCCTCCACTTCAAAGGCAGAAATAACACAACGGCTGCTTTTAAAAGGTAGTGGCCCCCCTCTGTATTCCCTGTCACTTTTGGGGACCGCTGCCCGTGATGACAGGTGAATTTTGAACATGTCACACCTTCATCGGTCACCGAAGGCTGAGGCAGGCTACTGGTGGTGTTCTGCATTTATAGAAGATGGTGACTCGGGCGGACCGACTGACTCAAAGATTGTGACCCTTTAGCACGGAGTATGTTGAAGAAGTAATCAAACCCCAAAACTTCACTGGATTCAGAAAAGTTTTAAGACCCCTTCACTTTACTGCATTGTAGATTTGAAATGGAGACATTTGACTTTGTTGCTCATCCATCTACGCTCAGCAACTCATAATGACAAAGTGACAACATGTGACCAGAAAGGTTTGAAAATTTGTTATAAATCACACCTAGAAGTGATGAGACCCTTTGCCGTGGCCCATCAAGTGGTGATCAGGTGCCTCCTGTTTGTTTTAGATGTTTCTAGAACTTGATGGGAGTCCACCTGTGGCACACTGAACTGATTGGATGTCATTTAGAAAGGGACACATGTGGACCTTTGTATAGAAGGTCCCTCAATTCACACTCCATGTCAGGATAAAAACCGAGCCATGAAGTCCAGCGAACACTCTGTAGACCTCCAGGGTCAAATTGTGGGGAGGCAGAGATCAGGACAAGGGGATCGAACCATCTCTGAAGCTTGGATTGTTTCCATAAGCACCTCTAGAATTGTGAAATGGAAGATGGTTGGAACCAGCAGGACTCTTCCTAGAGTGGGCCAAATGGAGTAACTGGGACAAAAAAGGACCTTAGTGTGGAAGGTGACTGAGAATTCAGTGATCACTCTAGCAGAGCTTTAGAAGTCTTCTGCGGAGATGGGAGAACCTTCCAGAAGGACGACCATCTCAGCATCACTCCATCAACTAGGCAGACGGAAGTCACTCTTCACTGAAAGGCATACAATGGCCTGCTTGGACTCTGAGAGTGTGAGGAACAAGATGCTGTGGTCTGATGTGACCAAAAATCAAATAGATAGATAAGATAGATAGATAGAGTGAAAGGCACTATATGATAGATAGATAGATAGATAGATAGATAGATAGATAGATAGATAGATAGATAGATAGATAGATAGATAGATAGATAGATAGATAGATAGATAGATAGATAGATAGATAGATAGATACTTTATTAATCCCAAGGGGAAATTCACCAATTCTTGGGCCAGAACTCCAAGTAAAATGTCCAACAAAGTCCAGGCACTGTGCCTCACCTGCCTGATACCATCCATATGGTGAAGCATGGTGGGGACAGCTTCATACTACTGGGACAGAGAGACTGGGGAGAACTGGAATGCAGCCAAATACAGAGGGGTCCTGGAAAAAAAACCTGCTGCCGTGTGGGCTGCACCTCAGCCTGAGATGACGATTGTGCTTTTAGCGTGGAGTTTGAGACAAGCTGCCCATTGGCCTTGAGTGTCCCAGCCAAATCCTCGTCTTGAACACCATAGGACATATTGTATGTGGAGAGACCTGAAGAGGGCAGTTCAGAGTTGCTGCCCAATCTAGTGAAGCTTGAGAGGACCTGCCAGGAAGAATGGGAGAACCTGCCCAGATCCAGGCATGTCAGGCTTGTAGAGAGACTTACCAAAAGACCAAAGGGGCTTCTACAAAGTACTGAATGAAGGGTCTGAATGTTTACAGGAATGAAAGATTTCAGTCTGTGATGTTTCCATAAATCTGATAACAGGACTTCACCTCATTATTATGAGTTACTGAGTGTAGATTGAGGGGCAAAAAATGGCAAATGTATCCTTTAAAATCAAATCCACAACACAATCGTGTGTGAAGAAAGTAAAGGGCTCTGCCTTCTTTCAGACTCCACTCTGTTTTTTCATGCCATTGACTCCGATTCTAAACCTGCTTACATCTACAAAAACGGTGCGTCCATCACACTAAATCAAAGGAATCAAACTGGAAACCGTTCACCAGTTTCCTAAAAAGTCAAAAATTCAGATGGTGGGATTTCAAAAGTCTTCTTGCACTTTGGGACAGCTGGTCATGCAAAGAGAGACTAAAATTAACAGTTTGCTGGTGGCCTCCATGTGGTGGCTCACCTGTTCTCTGCCCAAAAACCAACAATCCCATCTCTCCTGCTGAGATCCAACAGTACAGGTGAACAAACCAAAATGAAGATAAAAGAGCACTGAGAATGGATAGAATGACAGAGAAGCACAGATCAGGGGGACAAGGCCACCTTCAAAAGGCACTGAACGTATCTCAGAGCTCTGTGCACCGTGGCCAGGCCCCTCCTCAAGAATGGCACTTGTCACCGAGGCTACTGTGAAACCAAATGTCACTCAAGTTGGTGGCTGTGATTACAGAGGACATTCAGAGCTCAGCAATCTCGAAGGCAGGCCTGGCACACAAAGGGTCTTCACAAAGAGGGGCAAGGAGGAAGCCCTGGGCTGTGAGGAATTCACAAACATCACTTGGAAGACCCTGCAAAGATCCGGTGGCCTGATGAGAGTAAAGTGGAACGTTTTGTCGTGAGCACTGAGGGGTATGTGAGGCGTCAGTCTAACCTCAGCCAGGTGACAGATGTTGACATGTTGTAGACCCTGAGTCACTCGTGGGCCGTGGCCACTTTCATGTTGCACATTCCCACCACACACCAGGAACCGTTACCTTTATTTAAATTATGTGATGTGATGCGATGCAAATTGAGGTGCTTCTGAGAGATTACGGGGGACCCCTACCCTGTCCCTTTACTGCTTCATGTTGTTGGGACTTTGTGGGGACATTGCAAGATTATGCTGGTCTGTGACCAACGTCCAGCGTGAAAATTCATTTGTTGGCTTTTCTGTCAGAACACACTTTTACTTTTAATGTCATTCATTTTTTTGCAGTCGTTTAAATGGTTTCTGTTTTTCATGCTTTGAATTCTGGGTAATCCCTATTTTATCCAACCCTGTTGTGACTTTTAAATCTATTTTATCATTGTAGATGGACGACTCCACTTCCTTTTGAATTTCTTCAGCCCCAAGCACACCTCTAATAAAGCCTGAAGCTCGTTATGCGTCCATTTTGCCGAATTCAGCTCCTAACTCTTTTTTTTTTTTTTAATATTTATTAATTTTTATTGTAATCATTCCATACAAATAGATCAATTTATAACCAAACAAAATTGAAGACAAATCAAAGCTCCTAACTCTTCACTGCTAACTCCCCAAAGTCCAAACTCCTCACAGATCTGTAAGATAGCGCCAGTGTTTGTTGTCAACCAATCAGCACAATTCATTACTCAAGCCCCACCCACAATAGTTCCTGGTCAAATGAAAAGTACACGCCCCTGGAGGTGGAGCTAAAAAAGCACCAGGAACTACAAACGGCCCCAATTCCAGTGGTGGGAATTCTATAACAGTTTGAGTTCCTTAAAAGGTTCCTAGAAAAAGATCCTATGGTAGGAAAGTGCCTGTTGTTTCCAAGTGAAGTAGAAGCCAAATGATTGGCACTTCAGCCCAGTAGCTGAAGGTGTTGACACATGCAGGGACATAGGGGACAGCTGAAGGGCTCCAGTGACTGTAATTCTACCGCCACTCCAGCGGGTGGCGCCGTGTCCTGCTGCCTTTTTCTGTTCCTCCCTCCTTTCAAACCAGATGATTGACAACTATAACACCTCTGACATCACTTGCAGTGTCCACCCACCTGGACCCGCCTCTTGCTGCTGGAAGCACTCAAAACTTTCTTAGTTTTGTTATGAACTCGTGTCTGTTAAGATGTCTCCACACTTACTGCGGGTTTCTCTTTTGCTTTGCAGTTCATTGATACGGGGTGACAGGCTGGTACCCCAACTCTTTAGCACTGTCTTGTCATTCTCGTACAGTGTCTAACTTTCCTTCTGCCTCTTTATTATGACACTCACCATAGACAGGCGGTCCGTAAAGCCAACATGAACGTGTCAGAAATACAACAGAAGCACAAGGGCCATGAAAGTGCTGCGCTGCTTATTCAGATTTATAGGACTGCTTTTGTGTTCCTATCATTATGACTGATTGAGGTGATATAAACTCTCTAGAGAGGCACAAAGCAGATCATCTTCTCGAATCGATGATATTTTATAATACAGAGCTGGTCTTAACACAGCCATCGAATCCACCGTTGTTTGCAAAGTGAAAATCAATAGATAGAAATTATAAAATCTTTAGCCAGTGGGTCGGTTTAGGCTTCACATTAGAGCTGCTTGAGCAACAAGCCCGAGGTTGTGAAATTTACACACTCAGCTGTTTAGAACGCGCAACCTTAAAACGGCAGCAAACAGAGCTAAAGGGAATCAAAATGGACGAGACTGCTTTCAAAAAGCCACATACTCTACACAGACACACTGCGCTGCTGGGTAGATTTGGGGGTAATGGGTGGTACCAACTGCCGGACAATAGGACTATAAATAAAAATAAAGAGAACGGGCAACCAGCCCAACTCCTCTATTGACCTCACGCCATACACAGTAATCACAAAAGGAATCGACACGATATATTGGAGTTACAAAAACGTATAAGAAACACCCATCGAGTGACTTAACACATTCAAAAGGACCCCACAGTGTACAGCACACCATAAAAATACAAAACGAGTGTTATAATGGAAACTAACCTGTCCACAGATTTATTTGAGAAGCGTTTGACCGGAATATCGGACAAGTCTAGGCGGTGGGATGGTGTCCTTTCAGATAATAAAGAACTGAAAACAGTTCACCAGACCCTTAGGGAGTACACAGGTGGGCGCTTCTGTCCAAGAGATCCAAAATATCCAGGGACACGGCAACGCCATCGCCATCTTTGACACTACTGGCCGTGAGATCGCGTTGTGGGGCTTCAAGGGGCTGCTCTTAACTTTTTGACGGCTGAAGATTTTCTTCCAAGAAAGCACACAAACAATGGTTTCACACATAAATGGACATAAAACAACGGTTGTCTTCATTCACGTAGTGGGGCAACAGCGGCAGTCGCAGTGCAGTGCATTCTGGTTTGTCACAGTAAGTGGCGGTCCTCCCAGGCAAACATCGCCGTAGGTGTGTCTGCTGCACAAACCTGCTGAGAGCCACAATCAGCTGGGGATCGATCCGCTGATGCTGGTACCTCATATTCGCTTTCGATCACCAAGTCTGAGTCCAATTCAGTGCCAACATGCAACACGTCATCCACGGAGTATTTTGCTTTACACGTTCGCCTCGATCTCTCGCCAGATTTCGATGTCATTTTTGGTTTCGTTTGCTCCTCGCTACTCACACAAGCGCAGGGAATCTCGGTCAAACCAACACAGCTAACCTTCCTTCTAGGGAACTGAGTGGAACAAAACTCTAACGGCGAGGTGTGTTACCGTTTACGGTTAATTACCGCCGCCAGCCCCTCCTGTTAACCAGTTAACGAGTTAACGGGTTCAGGTCGCATCTTACTGGTGGACACTTTCCAGTGACTTTCTCGTCTGCTACTCCTGTTAAATGTGGTGATCCTCAGGGATCCATTTGGGGTCCTATGTTATCTTCATCCTACAGGAGCTACTGTATTTCCAGGGAAATGTAATACAGTCATCCCTCACCTATCACGGGGGGCTCTGGAACAATCCGCAAAGTAGCGACCTTATATTTATTTTATTATTTATATATATTTTAAAGCTTTATAAACCCTTCCCACACTCATAAACACTTCCCATGCTCTTAAACACTTTCTACACTCTTAAACCTACGTAATTTTAACAACATATAAAATTCTATATGGGTACTCACCAGTGCCGTAGACCTAATGTTCTTCTCGTCTTTCTTGATATAGCGAACCGAAGATTCGTTGATCCCGTAATGGCGGCCTACAGTCGCATAGCTTTTACCTTCCTTTAACATGTCGAGAAGTTCCACCTTTTCTTCCTCTGGCGCTTGGGTTCACTGCCAGAAGCCTTAGAAGGCGCAAAATGTTTGGGTGGCATAAATTCAGTCTTTTACGAAAATTTCACAAAAGCACAACACCGCAGAGCAACACTACGCGCAGCGATCAGATGTCGATGTGAAGTGGACAAGACAAGGCGAGATGCTGAACGCATGGCCACAGCGCGAGAGAGCAAACAGACTGATGCTACGGTCACTGAGCCAATCAGCGCCCAGGACACAGAACACAGTGCAATGGTTGATCGCCTGTAATCCATCAGCCAATAGTATATATATATATATATATATTGTGATATTTGCCCGGACACCACCAGTCGAAGACCACATCTTTATAAAAAATATGCTTCTTTATTTAACTTCCAGTTAACACAACACAGTCCCGCACAACTCATAGTGTCACCCTTCTCCTGGGCCTTCTCTCTCCTCGTCCCTGGGCCACCTGTCCTCTCTCTCCAGGAGCTTCGTCCTGCTCCTACTCCCGACTCCAGCTCCCTGATTGGAGGGAGGCGGCCCCAATTATCCTCACCCAGATGAGCTCCAGGTGCTCTACCTGACGTCACGTCCTGGTGTGGCGGAAGCGTCAGAAGAGCACCAAGAAGCACTCCGGGTGATCCTGGAAGGATCGTCCTCCATGGGTGTGGCGGAAGTAAATAAGTCCCGGGCTCCATGAGGCTCGGAGCGCCCCCTGGCAGTGGATACGGGCCTCCACGGACGGACTTGAGCCTCCCTGCTCCCCTTCCGTGGCCCTCTTCTGCTCCAGGATGGTTGCCCCCTCGTGGCCCGGAGGACAAATATGCCACCTCTCGGTCCCTCCAGGCATCCTGGCCGGATCTGAACTCCAGCCATGTACGAAAATATATTTAAAAAACCCGCGATACAGTGAAGCCGCAATAGGTGAACTGCAATATGGCGAGAGACAACTGTATTTCTTTTTACTGATATGCTCAAGTTACAGGTTTATCTTCCTGTACAGATATATAACTGTGAACTTCATCAGCTGCACAATTGTCTATTTGACATAAGATTTTGGATGGCTGACAATTTTCTGGATCTCAAGTTAAGTCAAGTTGAGGAGTATGGACTGGTACAGCACGTTGCCGCACCCACCACATGACAAAACAGCTTGGGATCCCAGTTGGTAACCCCCCCCGCAACCTTAAAACGGCAACAAACAGAGCTAAAGGGAGTCAAAATGGACGAGTCTGCTTTCAAAAAGCCACATACTGTACACAGACACACTGCGCTGCTGTGCGGGCCAGTCCCACGCTCCGGAAATGATCTTCTATCTGCCGCAGGCAGATGTTACGTGGGCGACTCCTTGGTCTGGTTCAGCCACTTGGGTCCTCAACAATGAGCCGGATCACCCTCGGGGAAACACGCCACATGGCTGCACTGCTGTAAGTGACGTTCCCTCACAATGCAGGTCATGTGCCTCATTTGGGACTCCATGAGCAACACAAAGTCAAACCAATGGTACCCAAGGAATTCTGCATCTCGAATCAAAATAAAATGGAAGTTCTGATTGCTGGTCCCCCTGTCAAAGCTCAACTTGGTTTCGAACTTCTCCGCTCTCCCACTGACTTTTTGCAAACCTCAAGTCCGTAATCCTGGTGTCATTTTTAACAGCCAACTCTCTTTGATGAAGTTGCTTTTTTCAGCTTCGTCTTTTAACGAAGCTTATCTCCTAGGGATCTTGAGAAAGCCACTCCTGCTTTTATCTCTTTTGTGCTTGATTACCGTAACTCGTTGGATTCTGGGATCAGCAAATCCCTGTTAAGCAGTGTGAGAAAGGCCGACCTGGCACAGACTGACACAGAGGCACGTGTAAAATCCAAACAAGACTTTTATTTTTCTTCAGCTGGAGGGCACGTCTTCCCCGTGAGCCCCTCAGCCACAACACAGTCCTAAAAGCGCTGAACCCACAACACACAATCCTCCACCTTGGCACCACCACTCCTCCCAGGCAACCTCGTCCTCTTCCTCCCGATTCTGGCCCCGAGTGGTGGATGCTGGCCCTTTTTGTAGCCCACCCGGAAGTGCTCCAGGTGCTTGATCATCTGTTGCTAATTGCACTTCCGGGCAGGGCAGTAGAGTTGTCCAGATTGGCTCCGGGATCCATGCAGCACCCCCTGGCGGCCACCCCAGATCCCCACAGGGTTGTGGAGAACTCCATCTCCCATGAGCCCTGCGGTAATCTGAGGCACCATCGTCACCCAGGGAGGCTGCCACCAAGCATCCCAGGGGAGGTACTGAGGAGCCCATGGCTGCTCCCCCGGAACATATGCAGCAGGGGCGTCCCAGCCGGGCATGGGACCCGGCCGCCCGTCATAGCAGGTTGCATTTGATTTAGAAAGCTGCTGCCCGTTTTTTTGGTTGGGGCAAGAAGGTTGGATTCCGTTTCTCCAATATTAGCTTCTTTACGCTGGCTGCCTGTTAAGTTTCAGAACTGACTTTAAAATTTTATTGCTAGTTTTTAAATCACTTCGTGGGGCCTGCTCCTGCCTAATGATCTGAATTGTGTGTTTTACACCAGCCATCCAGTGAGCCTCCATCAGCCGGTCAGTGGTCTCTTATGGCCCCTCGCACTATGTGTAAAACTAAGGGTGGGGGGGGCTGCTGCCCCTCGTCTGTGGAACTCTTGACCTCACTACATTAAGGAGTCCTCAATAGAAATAAAATCCTGCAGCACTTCTTTATACTCCTTGCTTTGTGCCCAAATAAGTACAAGTCATTGCCAATATACTAACAACCCAATGGTCCTTCACCCACTCAGAACATGGAGCCAATGTTGGAAGAACTTCAAGACAAAGAAGCTTCATCTGTGGCTCCCCTCCACCTTTTCCCACCCTCTTAAACATCTGCAGTTTTTAATGTCTGGAAAACATCCGGAATTAAATCACTTAGAAATCTGTACACAGTCAACGTCTTTGCATCCTACGAACAATTACACTCCAAACTTAACTTTCCAGACTTTCACTACTTTCAAATTAGAAACTTTGCCAAACAAAACCTGCCCGATTTTCCTTACCTCCACTTCTATTCCAGAAAAAATATCGAACAGTCTTGAGGACTCAGACAGCATTTCTATAATATATAAAAACCTTTTAAAGTCCCTTCATTTTAAAGATCCCAGAGTTCAGTAGGAAAAAGATCTCTGACTCCACATCTCAGAAAAGGAGTGGAAGGCAGCCATGCAGAGAATTCACTCGAGCTCCATGTGTGCAAAGCATACAATTATTCAACTTAAAATCGTCTATTGTGCACATCTGTCTCATTTGAAATTGTCCAAAATGTTTCCAGGGTAAGATCCAACCTACAAACGTTGCAATCGAGCTCCAGCCTCAGTGGGCCGCATATTCTAGGTGACGTGGAGCAAATTAACAACATTCTGGAGCAAAATCTTTAAATGACCATTAGACAGCCTTGGGGTCCCAGTCCCTCCGAATGCCTTGACAATGGAAGGACTGGGGGAGAGAGCTTGTCCAGGACATTATGTGCCCCAGAACGAAAGTGGATTTTCCCCCCTGGCTTGCAGCGAGACAATGGGTTTGGAGCATTGAAGCTCAATCCTGTTGCTGATAACGCCTTGTGGCAAATATGTCCTTGCAGAGAGAGAGAGAGAGAGAGGTGGGGTGGACATGCCTTCATAAATTTTAAACACTTGAATCATGTCACCTCTTACTCTCCGTTTTCTTAAACTGAAAAAATATCATTCATTGCAGTTCTGGACCCACCCTAATTGTCATTCTCTTGACTTTCTTCAATGCTACTTTGACTTTTTTGTAATATGGAGATCAAAATTGCACACAGTACTCCAGATGACACCTCACTATCACTAGTTAGCTATACAGCTTAAGCATAACCTCCCTTGACTTGTACTCCACACGTTGTGCTACAGTATATAACCTAACATTCTATTAGTCTTTTGATCGCCTGGACAATGAGGAGTCCACTAAGACTCCTAGCTCCATCTCCTAAGGTGTTCATGTTCCAAACATTTCATTTGATTTGCCAAAAACATACCCAGATCTGGGGCGGCACGGTGACGCAGTGGTAGTGCTGCTGCCTCGCAATAAGGAGACCTAGGTTCGATTCCCGATTCCTCCCTGTGTGGAGTTTGCATGTTCTCCCCGTGTCTGCGTGGGTTTCCTCCCACAGTCCAAAGACATGCCGGTTAGGTGGATTGGTGATTCTAAATTGGCCCTGTTGTGTTTTTACACTTAAACCAACAGTATAAAAGTAAGTTAATAAAGACAGACACAAATACAGCAATTACCAAACTTCCACCATTTTATGTATAAAAACAAGTTCCGGCTGTAACGTGCACCTTAATACCAGGGTGTAGGCACATCACACATTCAATGCAATTATTTGAAACATTAAATAGAACTTATATTTAGTATTAAATTCTTACATATACATAACAAGCCCTAGTGTGTGCTTGGTGTGTTTGTGTGTGTCCTGTGGTGGGTTGGCACCCTGCCCGGGAATGGTTCCTGCCTTGTACCCTGTGTTGGCTGGGATTGGCTCCAGCAGACCCCCGTGACCCTGTGTTTGGATTCAGCGGGTTGGAAAATGGATGGATGGATGGATGGATACCCAAATCTGAATTCTGTCTAGATCAATCTGAAATGATGACATTAATTCTAGATCATGTGCCAGTCCACCTAATTTGATACCATTGTCAAGAGTGACCAGCTTGCTATCTACAGTGCATCCGGAAAGTATTCCCAGCGCTTCATCACTATTTCCACATTTTGTTATGTTACAGCCTTATTCCAAAATGGATTAAATTCATTTTTTTCCTCAGAATTCTACACACAACACCCCATAATGACAACGTGAATAAAGTTTACTTGAGGTTTTTGCAAATTTATTAAAAATTAAAAAACTGAGAAATCCCATGTCCATAAGTATTCCCAGCCTTTGCTCAATACTTTGTCGATGCCCCTTTGGCAGCAATTCCAGCCTCAAGTCTTGTTGAATATGATGCCACAAGCTTGGCACACCTATCTTTGGCCAGTTTGGCCCATTCCTCTTTGCAGCACCTCTCGAGCTCCATCAGGTTGGATGGGAAGTGTCGGTGCACAGCCATTTTAAGATCTCTCCAGAGATGTTCAATCAGATTCAAGTCTGGGCTCTGGCTGAGCCACTCAAGGACATTCACAGAGTTGTCCTGAAGCCACTCCTTTGATATCTTGGCTGTGTGCTTAGGGTCGTTGTCCTGCTGAAAGATGAACTGTTGCCCCAGTCTGAGGTCAAGAGCGCTCTGGAGCAGGTTTTCATCCAGGATGTCTCTGTACATTGCTGCAGTCATCTTTCCCTTTATCCTGACTAGTCTCCCAGTTCCCCACAGCATGATGCTGCCACCACCATGCTTCACTGTAGGGATGGTATTGGCCTGGTGATGAGCGGTGCCTGGTTTTCTCCAAACGTTACGCCTGGCATTCACACCAAAGAGTTCAATCTTTGTCTCATCAGACCAGAGAATTTTCTTTCTCATGGTCTGAGAGTCCTTCAGGTGCCTTTTGGCAAACTCCAGGCGGGCTGCCATGTGCCTTTTACTAAGCAGTGGCTTCCATCTGGCCACTCTACCATACAGGCCTGATTGGTAGATTGCTGCAGAGATGGTTGTCCTTCTGGAAGGTTCTCCTCTCTCCACAGAGGACCTCTGGAGCTCTGACAGAGTGACCGTCAGGTTCTTGGTCACCTCCCTGACTAAGGCCCTTCTCCCCCGATTGCTCAGTTTAGATGGCCGGCCAGCTCTAGGAAGAGTCCTGGTGGTTTCGAACTTCTTCCACTTACGGATGATGGAAGCCACTGTGCTCATTGGGACCTTCAAAGCAGCAGAAATTTTTCTGTAACCTTCCCCAGATTTGTGCCTCGAGACAATCCTGTCTCGGAGGTCTACAGACAATTCCTTTGACTTCATGCTTGGTTTGTGCTCTGACATGAACTGTCAACTGTGGGACCTTCTATAGACAGGTGTGTGCCTTTCCAAATCATGTCCAATCAACTGAATTTACCACAGGTGGACTCCAATGAAGCTGCAGAAACATCTCAAGGATGATCAGGGGAACCAGGATGCACCTGAGCTCAATTTCGAGCTTCATGGCAAAGGCTGTGAATACTTATGTACATGTGCTTTCTCAGTTTTTTTATTTTTAATAAATTTGCAAAAACCTCAAGTAAACTTTTTTCATGTTGTCATTATGGGGTGTTGTGTGTAGAATTCTGAGGAAAAAAATGAATTTAATCCATTTTGGAATAAGGCTGTCACATAACAAAATGTGGAAAAAGTGATGAAGTGCTGGGAATACTTTCCTGATGCACTGTATATTATTATCAAGGTCACTAGTATACTAAAGAATGATACCTGCAGCACTGGTAATACCTCAACACCACTTTTAACATCAGCGAATTTAGAACAAGTTCCTTTACTTCCGATATTTAAGCTCATTTCACACCCATCTCCACACTGTGACTTGAATTCCCACTAATGTTAGTTTGATCTTACTTTTATTATTTTAATTTTATTACTTTTATTCTATGTTAATTAGTGTTCCCTAATTTTAATTCTTATTTATTTTGTCTTTTTTCTCTTTCTTCATCATGTAAAGCACTTTGAGCTGTGTTGTTTGTATGAAAATGTGCTATAGAAATAAATGTTGTTGTTGGGACCCGTGGCCACTGCCAGGGGGCGCCTGGATGTCTACTGAGCCCTGTTTGCCAACACTTGCGCCACACCTGGAAGAAGGTCATTGGACATCTGGAGTCCTTCTGGGTGTCCTATAAAAGGGGCCAGAGTCGGAAGGATGAAGGAGGAGGAATGGAGGTGGAAGGACTGGCAGAAAGAAGAAAAGTCGGTCATTGTCTATTTTGGTGCTCTGCTTATGATCCCAAGGATTAGTGGGAGGTCGAGCTTTTAGTTACAGGACCCCCCTAAACTGTGGAGTGGCCTGCCTGCTACTATAAGAGATGCCCCTTCGGTCTCAGCTTCCAAATCCCAGCTGAAGACTCACTACTTCAATTAGCACACCCTGACTAGAGCTGCTGATTAACTGTGCAGACTGCATCTCTGTTGTTAGTCATTAGCACTAAAACATCAGTAACATGAGAGTTAGAATTTGTTACTCACCCTCACCTGTTCGGTTTCTCTTCTTGGTACTGAAATGTGCCACTTGGTGCCACTGCCCACTTGCCAAGTTGTTCTGCCTGCCTAAGGTAAAGTCAGCTTTGATGGAGGATCACAGGAATCGTCACGTAGAGGGGTCAATTTAATTGGATTGGCTGACTCAGCTGTGGAATGGCCAATAGGGGGAGGCAGCTTGATGGCCGAGGTCTCAGGACTCTCTGAACAAATCCAAATCCTCTGATGTGATATCATCTCCTGTTAACTTCTGCTCTGTACTTGTCATATTTCTATTGCACTATGATGTTGTATTGAGGATGACTTGTGTTCTGTTCTGTGTATTGTTGTGTTGACCCCCCCCCCCCCCTTTGTTTTTGAGACCCACTGCACGCCCAACCTGGAAAGGGGTCTCTCTTTGAATTGCCTTTCCTGAGGTTTCTTCCATTTTTCCCCCTACAAGGTTTTTTTTCTTGTCTTTTTAGAGAGTCAAGGCTGGGGGGCTGTCAAGAGGCAGGGTCTGTTAAAGCCCATTGCGGCACTTCTTGTGTGATTTTGGGCTATACAACAAATAAATTGTATTGTATTGTATTGCTCTGGGGAGTGAGAAAAGGCATCTGCCCACCATAAAGAACGAGTGTTGTGTGTTACACCTGCGTCTCTGCCTGTCTGTGTCGGTGTGGGGTGGGGTGGCTGTCCCCCCAACCCTGGTTTTCAGTCTGAAATGCTGTTTTAAACAGAACTTTCACATGCGGTCAGACCCGTTAATGTGGCTTATCGGACAGTTCAGTGGTTTATGTCGGATTTGACCCGCTGCTCAGTCTGTCTGGTCCTCACATTAGAGACGGAAACAGCAATTTCATTTCTTTCACTCACCGAGACATCAAACAAAATGGCCCCTTTAATCATCTAATTAAAATTTGCCTAAAGATTTTTGAATTAGCTAATTAAAGGTGTCATTTTGCTTCACTTCTCATTGTATCCTTAACAGCTAACACGGTACAACACCCTTGTTCTTCACTCCCACTTTAATTTGACTTCATTACGATTGTTCAGGACGGCTCATCTACCAAGCGGACCTCTTACTTCAGGCAGAGGAGCAGCAAACGTCTGCTGAAGCCGAGGTGGGGGGGTGCGGGGGGGCAAATAAAATTATGAACAGACAGACGAAAGTGTCAGAGCGTAGGCATGAGGCCTGAGAACTTCATTTCCATAATGTGTTAGAATAACTCCATTGATGGCAGTGGGAGTTGGAGTGACGTGGAATTAATTGCTTTGCTCTGAAATATTTTATTTGGAAAAAAGGAAAAAAAAAAATAAAATTAAAAAATAAAACACACTCGGGCACATACAGGGAAACGCTGCAGAGTAACAACATCAACGGTCACATCGGTGCTGAGGAGACGGCAACAGAGTCACAGCATAGTTGTGTGTGTGAGAACAAGTCAAGTGGCTTTGGTGTCACACCATCTGTGGCAGCATGAAGTAACAGGACCACCACAAAGAGACAAATATAGGACAGAAAGGACCACCCCATGACCACTACTATAGACTCGCAACTAGATAACTAGACTGCTATACTGGATAATCGAGAAATACATGAACAGTGGTAACAAATCTAATGAATGCACTGCACCTATCAACCACTAGGAGGAGATGAGCAGCACAGGGTCCAGACATCCCAGCTGTTGCTGAACCTTCCGGAACTGATTCAGATGTTCCAGAACCTTGGAAGTGGGACAAAAGGACCATGAGAGTGGTGGGAGTTGTAAGAAGTGGCAGTTGAGGGGCAGTCTTGTGGTGTGGTGTGAGGACCCTCTGTCAGAATTGACTGATGTTAAGAGTGGTGTCCAGCAGGGGTCAGTGCAGGGGCCACAGAATATAAACGAGAGAGCTGTGTGTGTGGAGCAGTCGAGCTGCAGCTTTTTTTACCTATGACACAGGTCAGGTAATGCCCACAGCATCAGCCACAAAACGCCCTTTGACTCAGATAAGCCTCCTACAACCCAAATCTTAACCACAGTGTAACGGGGCCCTAATGTTAATCACAGTCCAATGCGATGGGTGCTACGTGACGGACATTGAGGGCATTACATGACTGACCTCATACGTACTGTTACACTCTGTTGGAGCAGTCCGCTCTGCTCACGCTCAACCACAGCCACTAGATGGCGCATGCATGCACGTTGACATTTTTTGCCGCTTGCATGTGCCTCACTTCTGACGTGTGTGGAGCAAACGCCGTCACGCAACAACAAGCAACACGTTCTGCTCATGACACAGATGAAGAGACACAACGTCGAAACGAAGCAAAACGCTGCAACTCAACAACGTGCAAGTGAAACACCTCAGCAACGGAGGGTACGCCTTGAAGTTTTCACTAAACACATCGTCTATCTGGAGGTATCTTCTTGATCTCTTCAGAGTAATAGGACTGATATGCCAGCGATATGGCCGAGATGTGGCATTGCCAGGGTCTTCTTAACGAAAGCCAGTGCAGGCAGCAAGCACAGGTGGGTCCACGACTTAAGAGTTAGCGGACGCCTCTCCAAGTTGACAAATATAGTTAAACAGCTAAGGGGGTGTTCGGGTTGTGTTTTTGTCCTGAAGACCACACGCAGCTAGTCTATATATCAACTCTAATGTCTGGCTGTCTGCTTTTCACGAGAGAACTACTTAATGGACTTAGATTTGGGTTTTTTTTCAATAATTTGCTTGAACGTTCCGGTTGATTTTATGACTTCTCTCATCGTGCTCTGTATCATAGTACCGATTTATTAGCACAAATCTGAGAGAGACGCAGCTGGCCAAAGGGAGGGTGACGGGGTGACGCCAGCCTCGGGGTGTACCTTACATCCACTTA